>NW_026382802.1:0-588 GCF_001194135.2 Octopus bimaculoides | reverse complement strand
ATATATATATACATATATATATATTTATATATATGTGTGTGTATATATATTTATATATGTGTGTGTATATATATAATATATATATGTGTGTGTTTTTATATAATATATATATGTTTGTGTGTATATATAATATATATGTGTGTGTGTCATCATCATCATCATCATCATCGTTTAACGTCCGCTTTCCATGCTAGCATGGGTTGGACGATTTGACTGAGGACTGGTGAAACCGGATGGCAACACCAGGCTCCAATCTAATTTGGCAGAGTTTCTACAGCTGGATGCCCTTCCTAACGCCAACCACTCAGAGAGTGTAGTGGGTGCTTTTACGTGTCACCCGCACGAAGGCCAGTCCAGCGGTACTGGCAATGGCCACACTCAAAATGGTGTCTTTTATGTGCCACCTGCACAAGAGCCAGTCCAGGGGCACTGGCAATGATCTCGCTCGAAAATCCTACAAAGGCCTGTCAGGCGGTACTGGCAATGGTCACGCTCAAAATAGTGCATCTCATGTGCCACCCGCACAAGAGTCAGTCCTGGGGCACTGGCAACGATCTCACTTGGCTTGCCGGATCTTCTCACGCACAG
>NW_026382801.1:4849-5380 GCF_001194135.2 Octopus bimaculoides | reverse complement strand
GCCCTTCCTAACGCCAACCACTCCAAGAGTGTAGTGGGTGCCAGTCAGGCGGTACTGAGAACAGCCACGCTCAAAATGGTGTATTTTACGTGCCACCTGCACAGGAGCCAGTCAAGCGGCACTCGAAACGATCTCGCTTGAATGTCTTTACACGTGCCACTGGCACAAGGGCCAGGAAGGTGACACTGGGCACAGGTGCCATCACGATTTCGCTTTCGCTTGCCCCAAAAGGTCTCTGCAAGCCGAGTTTTGTGTCCAATGAAGGAGACGATGTTGGCATGGGTGCCAGTCGTCGAATTTAGTTTGATTTCGATTTCACTTGCCTCAATGGGTCTTCGCAAGCGGAGTTTAGTGTCCAATGAAGGAAGGTACACATAAGTGGGCTGGCTAAAACCCCTGGCAGACGCCTTGGATTTAGGTCTCACTTGGCTTGCCAAATCTTCTCACGTACAGCATATTTCCAAAGGTCTCGGTCACAAGTAATCGCCTCGGTGGGGCCTAATGTTCGAAGGTCGTGCCTCACCACCTCAT
>NW_026382801.1:2956-4839 GCF_001194135.2 Octopus bimaculoides | reverse complement strand
CCATACCAGTGCACACCACAACTGATGCTTCTTAGGTTCAACTTTTCTCTCAAGGTACTTACACTCTGTCTAGTATGCACACTGACATTACACATCCATCGGAGAATACTGGCTTCATTCCTTGTGAGCTTACACATGTCCTCAGCAGTCACAGCCCATGTTTCACTGCCATGAAGTATGGCTGTTTGTACACATGCATCATACAGTCTGCCTTTTACTCTGAGTGAGAGGCCCCTTGTCACCAGCAGAGGTAAGAGCTCTCTGAACTTTGCCCAGGCTATTCTTATTCTAGCAGCTACACTTTTAGCGCACCTTCCCCCACTACTAAGTTGGTCACCTAGATAGCGGAAGCTATCAACTAAGTCTTGTTTTTCTCCCTGCAATGTGGCCAAAGTTCTTTTCTGCACATTTTCAGTGTTTATTGCTCCTGAACATCTGCCATATACAAAGACTTCCTAGTTAACCTTCATTTGATGTTGCTGCACCTCTTTATGTGTTCATAGCTTACACTGGGTACATCTTATAGAGTTTCTACCTACGCCTTTTCTACAGATCGAGCAGGGCCATCTACCTGAAGGGGTTTGTGTTTTGTCTACCTTCCTACTTATGAGGACTTTGGTTTTAGCTAGGTTGACTCTAAGGCCCTTCGATTCTACTCATTGCTTCCAGACCTGAAACTTCTTCTCTAGTTCTGATAATGACTCAGCAATCAGTGCAAGGTCATCAGCATAGAGGAGCTCCCAGGGGCATCCTGTCTTGAATTCCTGTGTTATCGCCTGGATAAATAGGAGGGGGCTGAGGACTGAACCTTGGTGGACACCTACCTCTACCCGGAATTGTTCACTGTACTCATTGCCAACCCTCACCTTACTGACAGTGTCTCTGTACATGGCTCGCACAGCTCTCACTAACCATTCTTCTATCCCTATTTTCCTCATTGACCACCAGATAAGGGATTGGGGGACCCTGTCAAAGGCTTTGTCCATGTCAACGAAAGCCAAGTACAGAGGTTTATCTTTGGCTATGCTGTCGTACCAGAAATATAGCATCAGTGGTGCTTTTCCCTGGCACAAACCCAAACTGCATCTCATCTAAACTGACTCGCTCCCTAATTAGTTGGGCTATGACTCTCTCCGTGACTTTCATTACTTGATATAACAACTTGATACCTCTGTAATTATTTGTATCTAAAGAGTCACCTTTACCTTTGCAGAAGTTGACTATGCTGCTGCTACACCGTCATTGGGTATGACTCCTTCATGTATCACCTGGTTAACAATACGGGTGACTAGGCTATAACTGACACTGGCAGATATTTTGAGCATCTCTGCAGTGATTCCTGATGGGCCGGGGGCTTTCCCTGTCTTCATACTCTTAATTGCTTTATCTACCATGTTACTGTCAACTCGGATAGCTGGTCCCTCTGTTGGGTTGATGTTAGGCAGACACTCTTCCTCCTATTCATTCTCTTTATTGAGCAACCTTTCGTAGTGGCGTCTCCAAACCTCTTTCTTTGCAGCCTCATTTAGTGCAAGCGTACCATCATCTATGTGAACACATTTCTCTCCCACAACATCACGATTCTCTCTCACACACTGTCTTGCAACACAAAATACCTTAAGTCTTTGGTCCTCACGGCGCAGAACATTGGCAAATTTTTTCTCATCTGCTTCCCCTCTGGCTAAATAAACCTGTCGCTTAGCTTCACTTCAAGCAGTCTGATACAATTCTCTGCTACCACCGTTTTTCCAGTCCTTCCAAGCCTGTTTCTTTTGTCTAATAGCCTTGTCAACAACTTTGTTCCACCACCACATTATTTTGGGTCGAGAGGGGACTTTGCACCATCCACAGATCTGGTCAGTGGCCGTCAGCAGGTTTTCCCG
>NW_026382801.1:0-911 GCF_001194135.2 Octopus bimaculoides | reverse complement strand
ATTAATTTCATCGTCTTTTGAATTATGAACATATTTACATCATAAGGGTTTTTTCGTTGTAAGGCTTTCTTTTTTAGTTGATTTTCAGCTAGCAAGACTTATCGTAGATGGCATAATAAGTCACACCCGGACAAGGTCGGGTTATACTGCTAGTAAGTCTCTAAATCTCTGTCCATTCACAGGATCTTTGAGCTTCCAGACCCTTCTCCTCCAAGCTGGTTGTCTTCTGGGCAACCACTTAGCCCTGATCCTGAAGTCACTAACTACTAGTCTATGTTGTGGGGTACATTCTTCACCTGGGAAGGTTTTGGCATTTATAAGCAACCATCTTTACCTTTTTCTGGGGAGGATGTAGTCAATTTCGCTAGTGTGTCTGCCAGAATGGTAGGTGACTGGCAGGTTTCCTGAAGTTAGTATTGCAAACCATAAGGTCATTTGCATCACAGAACTCCAGCAGAATGATTCCCTCCTCATTGCGGGAACTGAAACCATAGCATCCCTGTACGCCATGGAAGCCCCCTGAATGTTGTCCTACATGACCATTGAAGTCACCAGCCACAAAGAGAAGGTCCCTGTCCATCGGGTAGCCCGGGCTGAGGGGCATAGGCCGAGATAATGGTTGCTAACCCATGGTGAAGGACTAATCTAATCTTAAGTATTCTATTGCATACTCTGGTTACCTCGATTACCTTATCCACCCATTTCTCTGCAAGAAGAATACCCACGCCCCTGATCCCGTCTGTGTTCCCTGCCCAGAAAATCTTGTACCTGTGTTCTTTGCTTGTGAGGAACCTAGCGGAACCTCCTCTCCACCTTACTTCTTGGAGGCAGCAGATATCGACACATCTCCGTTGAAGCATGTCAACAATCTCACCAGACCTACCTTTCAGTGTGCTGACGTTGAGAGTGCC
>NW_026382800.1:0-584 GCF_001194135.2 Octopus bimaculoides | reverse complement strand
AAATATTATTTTACAGAATAATAGAATTAAAATTTCTTTGATTAAAACCTGTTCTAACATCGTAGTATCCAATGAGCATTTCTGCATTACGTCTGGAGCCAAATCCACTACTTTCGTTCCTAAGACCCCTGATAGAAACAAACCATCATCACCTATAATCACAATCACTTCCAAACCAAAGATGCTTGCAGTACGCTTGAATCCTGAACGACCTCACCACGCGTGGTAATAACCAAGTGCATTCCGTAAAGAAAAAAGAAATAAATAACGAGAATAACCCAATAAAATTAGATAAATTAACTCCTCTGCAAAACAAACTTTCGTCTGAAGTACAATTGTACAAGTCACAAATCAAATAATCAAATATATTCTAATTCGATTGAGAAATTCGTTTTTCTCCATTGAAAATACAAAATAAGAAGATAAAAATAATAGGTTTTTTTTATTTCTTTTTTTTTTTCTGTATTTCAAGCACGGAAAATATTTTAAGGTCTGTATTTGCCGACTGGTTAATCTTTAGTAACCTTTAGTCAGAATCATCAGAATTTGTGAAATAAAACATTTACTTCGTTTAATTTGTTTTT
>NW_026382799.1:0-235 GCF_001194135.2 Octopus bimaculoides | reverse complement strand
ATATATATATATACACATATATATACATACGTGTGTGTTATTGTGTTCTATGTATATATAGGTATATATGCACATACATATATGTATATTATATAATATATGTTTAAGCGTTGGCATACATAGATTTATAAATATTCATATATGTATTTATGTGTAAATTTATGTATATTTGTATGATTATACACATATACATATATATATATATATATGTGTGTGTGTGTTTGTGTGTGTGTGT
>NW_026382798.1:612-1145 GCF_001194135.2 Octopus bimaculoides | reverse complement strand
TGTGTGTGTGTGTGTGTGTGGCACGGTGTATGTGTGTAGCATAGCTTGTGTGAATCTGTGTGTAGCACTGACTGTGTGTGCATGTGTAGCACAGCATGTGTGTATGTGTAGTAGTGTGTGTGTGTAGCATAGTTTGTGCGAATGTATGTGTAGCACTGTGTGAGTGTGTGCATGTGTAGCACAGCTTGTGTGAATGTGTAGTACTGTGTGTGTGGCACAGTGTGTGTGTGTAGCATAGTTTGTGTGAATGCATATGTGTGGTACTGTGTAAGTGTGTGTGTGCATATGTAGCACAGCATGTGTGAATGTGTAGTACTCTGTGTGTGTGTGCATGCATGTGTTTTGTGGGTGTATTTAGCACATTGTGTACATGTATGGTATTGTGTGTATTTGTGTAGTATTGTGTGTGAGTTTGTGTTTTGTGTGTGTTTGAGTAGCATTGCATGTGTGTTTGTGTATCAAGGTGTGTGTCTATAGTAATGTGTGAGTGTTTGTGTATCAGTGTGTGTGTGCACATGTCTGCATCAATGTGT
>NW_026382798.1:288-602 GCF_001194135.2 Octopus bimaculoides | reverse complement strand
TGAGTGTTTGTGTATCAGTGTGTGTGTGCACATGTCTGCATCAATGTGTATATGTGTATAGCAATGTGTGTTTTGCATGTGTGTGTGTGTCTGAGAGAGAGAGAGTTTTGTCAGAGAATTATTCACACATTACTGGCTGGGATTACTAAACAGTAACAACAGCAACAATCACTGCAACAACGACAATAGTAACAAGAACATTTTCAATAACAGACATTTTCACACTAAATCTATATTTACACTTAGATTACACAGTTGAGTAGACAGGAAACTCTGTGTGTGTGTGTATAGATGCATGTGTGTGTGTGTGTGTG
>NW_026382798.1:0-278 GCF_001194135.2 Octopus bimaculoides | reverse complement strand
GTGTGTGTGTGTGTGTGTATGTGTGCGTGTGCACAGATCTATGAATGTATATGTGCATGCATGTTTATGTTGATGTGTGTGTGTGAGTGCATGTGTATGTATGTGTAAATAAATATATGCATGTGTATGTGAGAATGTATATCTGTATGTGTGTGGATATGCATGGATGTAGATGTTTGTGTGAATACATGTATGTATGAATGAATGTGAATGTATATGTGTGCATTGTGTGTGTATGCATAAGAATTTAGTTTCCTATATATTTCTTAATGTCAGTA
>NW_026382797.1:0-1136 GCF_001194135.2 Octopus bimaculoides | reverse complement strand
ACCCCACAAATGTAGGCATAAGACGACCTAATAAGTATAAAATCGGTTGCCATTGTGTAACACCTTCAACATGTCTCTTACGCGGAAACTGCTCAGCTAAAAACGTAATATACTCTTGCGAAATTATCACAGAAACTAACACCCTCACATACCTGGGATGTTCTTCATCCTGGAAATCTAGGTTTTATAACCACGGATCTTCGTTTAGACTCAGACATAAGGCTAACAACACCTCATTATCTCGCAGAATTTGGGAGCTTAAGGACGACAAGATTAATTTTAACCTTAGATGGTCTATTGTTGGATCGGCCCCAACGTATAAAGATAATAGAACTGGTTGCTAGTTATGCTAGTTATTAAATTCCCTGATAAGAATAAACTAGTTAATAAGAGGTCAGATTTCAAACCCTCCTGTATCCATAAAATGATGAAAACCTTTAGATATTATAACCCCTAAATCCTCTCTTTTAGTTATATGCACTTCTACACTTCCTCTAATTAACTACTCCCTCGTTAGATCCTACCTACCACAACTCAGACACCTAATTAACAAAGCCCGTACTCTACCCCTAACCTAACTATATACATTAATAATGTGGTTTACCCTCGAATAGCTAGATTATGACCACTTAATTTACACACATTTTTAATAAACCGGATCCATAATCCCAAACCTATGGATATAGTTCTACCTTTCAGTCACCGACTCGAAACCCTCCAAGGACACTACAATACAAAATTATAACACGAAATAACACTAATCAAGGCTCTTTTGTAATTTTTACCTTGTTAATTTATTCTACTACTTTTATATTATTTTATTTTTTATTTTTTATTTTATTTTTTATTTTTATATTTTTTAATTTAATTTAATTTAATTTTTTTAATTTTTTAGATATGTATATATATATATATTATTTATTTATATATATATATACATTTCTTTTTTCCCAATTGTTATATATTTTATATTCTCACTTTATACCTTTACATTTTTATTTTATACTCTTTTATTTCGGGGGCTTTTTTGTTTTAATTTTTTTTATTTCTTAATTTTTTTTTTAATTTTGTATCTCTTATTTTCATTTTTTAGTTCTTATTTTTTAGTTCTTATTTTATTTCTTATTTGTTACATT
>NW_026382795.1:7627-8970 GCF_001194135.2 Octopus bimaculoides | reverse complement strand
AACACAAGTAGAGTAACAGACAGACTGGCAGAGAGGCAGAGAGACCGATAGACAGACAGACAGGCAAGCAGGCAGTCAATCTGACAAGCAAATAGATAAATGAAGAGGGAGAGAGAAAGAGAGAGAGAGAGGGGGAGAAAGAAAGAAAGAAAGAACATACGAAATTTGGCAGGTGTGCAGCTGTGTGCGCAGGTATGTGTTTAAGTGTGCAGGGGAGCATGTCTTAGGATGTAAAAGACAAACGCAAAACAGGGGAGAAAAAATAAAAGAACAAAATGGACGCCATTTCGGCAAGTTAAACAATTGCTCCATAAACAATATAAACAAACGTATGACATATTTTGCCATCTGCTGCCAAGATGGCGCTCTATGTTATTGTTATGGAAGATTTGTTATATTAAAAGGCGAATACATCAACCAGTTTTTAGCCCTTGGTTAGGGGAAGTTTTTCTTCTCTTCGTTCGAAAGCACTATGGTTAAGTTCTGCTCATGCTGGAGCATCATTACGTTTAGGTGGGTGGCTGTGTGGCTAAAATAAAACGGTAGCGAAGAATAAAAACGCTATGCTCATGTCAAAATAAAGCGGATGCAAAGAACAGAAATGCAATGCGAATGTCAAAATAAAACGGAAGGGATGAATGAAAATGCAATGCGCATGTCAAAATAAAACAGAAGAGAAAAATAAAAACGCTATGTTCATGTCAAAATAAAATAGAAGCGAAGAATAAAAACACAATGCGCATGTCAAAATAAAACGGAAGCGAAGAATAAAAATGCAATGCGCATGTCAAAATAAAAACAGAAGCCAAGAATAAAAAGGCAATGCGCATGTCAAAATGAAATGGAAGAGAAGATGAAAAACGCCTTGTCATACAAGTTATATGATGGTCTGTATGCCACGTCAGACACCGCTATTACGCAGCGTTGATGCAATTTTCTTGTCTGCTGAGATATATCAAGTTTACTGTGGCAAAGTGACTTGCAGAAGAAAAACAATTCTAGGTTTTTGGTAGATATTTGAAAGCGGAACGTAACTCAGAACAAAGCGACGGGCGAAATATCGATAAGCATTCCATCCCACGTGCTAACAATTCTGCCAGTCTGCCGCAAAACACTTTACCCGGCATACTAACGAGAATAAGTACAAAGAGAATAAGTACTAGGTTTACAAAGAATAAGTCCTGGGGGTCGATTTCTTCGACTAAAAGATCCTTTAAGGTGGTGCTCCAGCATGGCCGCAGTTAAATGATTGAAGCAAGTAAAAGAATGAAAGAATGTCATGTTTGAAGGAATTTTTTGTTGAGATATTCTTTTATTCTTTTTATTTGTTTCAATCATTTGAC
>NW_026382794.1:0-226 GCF_001194135.2 Octopus bimaculoides | reverse complement strand
CCGAGGTTGATTTTAAGTCAGCAAGCTGGCCGAATCCTTAGCTTGTTGGACGAAATGTTTCGCGTTATTTCGCTCGTCTCTACGTTCTAAGTGCAAATTCCACCGAGGTCGATTTCGTTTTTCATCCTTTCAGGGTCGATAAATTAAGTATCAGTGAAACGCTGGAGTCGATTTTAGGTCATGTGCCTATAGCAGAAAGGATTATTATTATTATTATTATTATTAT
>NW_026382793.1:0-575 GCF_001194135.2 Octopus bimaculoides | reverse complement strand
TATATATATATATATATCGGTTCGGTAAAAGAAACCGAAACAATTAGCACAAGAATTAAAAAGAAAAATACCTCGGGCCGATTCATTCGGCTAAAATTCTTCAAGGCAGTGACCCAGTATGGCCACAGTGTACTGACTGAAACAAATAAAAAGATTTTTTTAAATATATTAAAATGATGAAGGGATGAAGGGAACCTTTGAAATAACCAAATGAAATTTAGTTTGAACGAACAAGATTTATGAAAACAGTAAGAAAGAAAAAAACAAAAAATATACGATGTAATAAATTTTTATGAAATTGATTTATAAACAATCGAAAGTAAAATGAACAGTACAAAATTTTGGTTAATAATAACAGGAACGGGAATGCGTAAACGGTTAAGTAAGAAGCGCGCTTTACAACCGCGTGATCTTGGATTCAGTCCCAACGTCAAGAGTTTTCTCTTAAATCACCGAACCGGCACAATGCCTTGTGAGCGAATTTAATAGATAGAAATCATGTGGCAGCTCTTCATACATACATACATACGAGGTCTGATCAATAAGTATCCGGACTGTTGCCATAATAACGAAGC
>NW_026382792.1:0-360 GCF_001194135.2 Octopus bimaculoides | reverse complement strand
ATATATATATATATACGTATATATATTCACGCACACAGACATAGAAAGAAATACGCATATACACACACACACACATATATATTAGAGAGAGAGAGAGAGAGAGAGAGACGCATATATGCATGTACGTTTACATAGACATAATGGTGGACATATTCAACATAGAATCATATGCGTATAAAAGTATACACATATACACACACTAAAAAAATAAATTTGTATCAAATTGTATATTCACGCACAAATGGAAGCATATATCTACACATACATAAATGGAGACGTTTATATAGCCAGACATAAAACATAGATATAATCTAAGCTGCGTATGTTAATGTATATATACCAGCATATACTCACTTATGC
>NW_026382791.1:0-251 GCF_001194135.2 Octopus bimaculoides | reverse complement strand
CTGGCAATGATCATGTTCGGACGGTATTCTTAGCGCTCCTATGGTACAGGTGCCATCACGATTTCGATATCACTTGTCCCGAATAGGTCTTTGCAATCTGAATTGAGTGTCAAATGAAGGAGAGGTTGGCATGGGTGCCAGTCGTCGAATTGGGTTTGTTTTCGATTTTACTTGCCTCAACAGGCCTTCGCAAGTGGAGTTGGAGGGGGCTGAGTACTGAACCTTGGTGGACCCCTACCTCTACCCGGAAT
>NW_026382790.1:0-325 GCF_001194135.2 Octopus bimaculoides | reverse complement strand
ATATATGTGTGTGTGTGTGTATAAATGTGTGTATATATATGTGTGTGTATATATATGTGTGTGTATGTATGTATGTATGTATGTATATATGTGTATATGTGTATATGTGTGTGTGTGTGTATATATAGATATAGATAGATAGATAGATAGGATATAGAAATATGTAAATGTATATATGTATATATATATGTGTGTATGTATGTATATATCACATAAAACAGAATCCAGTGGGATTGGTAGTCATTTGCATTGACAAAATTTGTATTTATCATAATATATATATATATATATATACACACGCATACACACACACACACTACATACA
>NW_026382789.1:0-266 GCF_001194135.2 Octopus bimaculoides | reverse complement strand
AATTTTTTCATGTTTCTTCTATTATTCAATTATTTTGGTTTGTTATGAGATGTGGTTTGTGCCTGAAGAATATGTGTGAGTTTTTTCAACATATGAAACACTTTAATATATGAATTGTGACCTTTAAATAAATGATTTTTTATCTCCCACCAGATGGAGTACTTTTTTTTTTTGAATTTTCTATCACAGATCAGTACATTATATATATATATGTAAATACATACACACATACGCACATGTATATATATATATATATATATATATAT
>NW_026382788.1:0-365 GCF_001194135.2 Octopus bimaculoides | reverse complement strand
CACTCACAAATATACACATATATACATCGAGAAGCACGAGTACATATACACACATATATATATGTATACACACACACATATGTATATATGTGCAATTGCCTATACGAGTGTGTGCGTGTACATAGATGTACGTATATGTTTGTGTGTATGTGTGCGTGTTTTAAAATTTTATACCCTCTTGAACATACACATGCATACGCAAATGTATGTGCATCGATTGTAATATTTATGTATATATATGTGTGTGTGTGTGTGTGTGTGTATCTACATGCATGCATACATATATATATGTACATAAAATATATGTATGTATATATACATACATACACATATATATCCATATATATATATATACACATATACAT
>NW_026382787.1:0-226 GCF_001194135.2 Octopus bimaculoides | reverse complement strand
ATATATGTGTGTGTGTGTTTGTTAATGTGTGTATTTATTCCTGCGCGTAAAGGCTTATGTCGATTTTTGCGTGTATATGTATATATGAGTGTATATGTATGTGTGGTACACGTATATATATATATATATATATATACTCTTTTACTTGTTTCAGTCATGTGACTGCGGCCATGTTATAGCACCGCCTTTAGTCGAGCAAATCGACCCCAGGACTTATTCTTTGTAA
>NW_026382786.1:0-530 GCF_001194135.2 Octopus bimaculoides | reverse complement strand
ACTGAAATGTCTTTTATAAAATTATTTTAGTATTTTCTACCTTGACTTTTTTCCTAGCGTTCATAATAATTCTTCTATCGTCTTGGCTCACCAGTCCTCACCGTTTGTTTTTCTTGTCTTGTTGTCACTGTCCTGTTACTGTTAACACTTTCACTCTCCGCAAAAAATCCCAAATTTTATTTAATTTGCTTTTCGGGAAGGACCGTTTCAACGAAGTCGCGTATAGTCCTTGTCTTCGAAACGCGGAGTAGATGAAACAGGGACAACTGACGAAGGGGTATACTCTTTATGTTGCATGTCTCATTGTCTGTTTTTTTCGTTGTTCGAAAAAAGTTTGTTTTCTATATTTTCGTTTCTCATCATTGTATTAACGCTTTTTTGATGTCCGTACCCATGTATGCATGCATATATACATAAATCTGTAGGTATGTATATATATATATGTATGGATATATGCATATATTTATATTTTATTTATATTATATATATATATATTAGAAATAAGACATTTCTAAATCTCTCAGAGAGAT
>NW_026382785.1:0-455 GCF_001194135.2 Octopus bimaculoides | reverse complement strand
TATATAATGCAGTGTGTGTATATGTATTCGTATATATTAAATCCTAGTGCACTACCTTTGTAACTATATATATGCAGTTTTAGCTTAACTATAAACAGTTAGCAAACTGTTTATACTGAAAATTTGTCTGTACATCTGCAGAAAATCCCAGACCAGTGTGACTACTTTCTAGTAGACACATTTCTCTCCACCGTCAGGTTATCAGCTAGGTGTTATTCGTAGTGACCACACCATTCTTTATCTACTCTATAAAGTAATACATGTTACTAATATGTTTGTGAACCTCAACTGATTGATTTTTTTCGTTCTTTCCTTGATGATAGTCTAAGAAGACAAGAAACTTTCTCTTGTCCTTTGACAGATATGTCGCACTAGCACATGTTTGTGTGCGCATGTATGTATGTGTATATGTGTTTTTCTCCTTGTCTCCGTATTCTTTCTGTTGAAGAGCGTAG
>NW_026382784.1:0-256 GCF_001194135.2 Octopus bimaculoides | reverse complement strand
GTGCATGCATGTGTGTAAGCATATTTGCATGTATGTATGTGTGTGCATGTGTGTTTGTGTGTATGCATGTGTAAGCATCTGTTTGCATGTGTGTATGTGTGTGCATATGTGTAAGCATGTGCATATGTGTGTACATGCATGTGTGTAAGCAAGTGCTTGCATGTATGTATGTGTGCATGTGTGTGTATGCAAGATATGCATGTGTATAAGGATGTGTTTGCATGTGTATATGTGTGTGTGAGCATCTGTTTGCATG
>NW_026382783.1:0-479 GCF_001194135.2 Octopus bimaculoides | reverse complement strand
TATAAGAAGAGCTCAACCTTATAGAAATAATAGATATGGATGTGAATTATACTCTATGGAAATATATGAAATTTTTAAACTTAGAAATAATCCTAATCTAATCAATAATAGATTAGACCTCAGGGTATCGTGTGTAAACTGCTCTACTCGCACTTTTAAATTAAAAAAAATAGTTTTTATAAAGTAGTTAAAATTATCAAATTATAGTATTCTAACTTCTACCATGGTCATCTAGGGCTATTAATTAGCACATATTTTAAATTGCAAATTGAACCTTTATAACATATATTCCTGATCTCTTACATTTAATCTACTTGTGATAAATAGGATTTAAAATCTACTCCATAGAAGATATTCTTTCACACCACTTCTGCTATTGCTGTAAGTTTCTCAATATGTATCTTAACCCTATACAGCTTATAAGAATAGAAAATGTTCATAAGTTTTTACGTTATTTAATGCTTGACTTTAAAAGAATC
>NW_026382782.1:0-1707 GCF_001194135.2 Octopus bimaculoides | reverse complement strand
AATGGTAGAATATCTTTTCCATTAGATAATAGAGAATAGATTAATTGTCCGCCATCTCCAATATCTGGGTCTGTAGCATTGACATATCCAACAGGGAAGTTTTTGTTTTCATTTTCATAGGTGAGAAACTTAAATGTGTCCTGAGTAAACTGAGGTTGTACATCATTTATATCAGTAACAAGCACAGAAAATTCTTTCTCTACTTTCAATGGAGGTAAACCATTATCTTGACATTTAATGGTGAAATTAAAGCTCTTTTCTCTTTCTCTATCCATTTCACTCTTGACAACAACTTTGTATTTCTTTTCAGACTCTAAGATAAGCTGAAGATATCTATTTTGTAAATAGCACTTTACTTGTCCATTTACGCCACTGTCATTGTCAATGATATTGACATAAGCAAAGAAGCTATGAATTTGTGTTCCTTCTGAGATGACACCTGTTTTTCCAATTGACTTCACGAGAAATTTGAAGTCAATGTTTGGTGGATTATTAAAATGAGTGACACCATTTACCAGAACAATGGCAGTTGATGACATTGGTGGGTTGCCATTATCTCTGGCTTCAACAAACAATTTATATATCCTTCCAAATTGAAAGTCTTTCTCCAGAAACAAATATCCAGTTACATCATCTAATCTGAAAAACTGTGTGGCATATTTTGATGTGATGGCATTGAAGAAATAAGATATTAATCCATTATCTCCTTCATCTAAATCTGTAGCTGACAGCTTTGCAATAGGTTTGTTTAACTGGTGTGTGTCATTTACAGTGACATTATAAATATTTTCAGAGAACAAAGGTTTATTGTCATTTATATCTTTAACTAATATCTTTATATGAAGCACACCTTTTTTCTGTGGTGATTCTTTATCTCTGGCAATTAGCTGAATTTCATAAATGCTTTTTGTCTCACGATCTAAGACATGTTCAAGATTTAGTTGCAATAAAACAGATCCATCCAATTGTTTAGAAACAAACAATTTAAAAGGCGTATTTGAATTTTCGATCCCATAAGTGATTCTGGAATTCTTAATACTGATATCATTATCAATGGCATTTGGAATTATATACTTCGTTCCTATTAGAAGATTTTCATCAAATTTTAAATGAAATTCCTCTTTTGGAAACTTGGGATAATTATCATTAACATCTTCTATTATAAGTTTCAGTTTTAATATCTTAATAACAGAATAGCCATGTTGAACAGCTATTTCCAATATTCTGAAACATTCCACATTATATTGACATAGAATTTCTGCATCCAATATGGCAGCTGTGTACAAGTGTCCTCCCTGTGTAACATTAAATAACAGAACTGTTTCATCAGTACCTCCCTGAATTACATTAAATATCAGTTTGCTGCTATCATCCAGAGATGGTACAGTATCCAATAAGTGTGTATCAGTGACAATATCTCCAATATAGCTGTGTATATCATTGTTCTCTTTAACATGGTAGGTATGATCCACACACCAACAACTCTCAGCCATTAACAACAAGAGAAGTATGTATAACATGGTTACAGTCTACAATTCTGTTGCAAGGAAATATATGTATGATGTTGTTGAAACCTATGAAATAGTGACTTCTTGAATAATTTCTTCGGTTATCACCTGTAAACATATGAAACACAAAAATTCATTTATCCATTAATAACGAAGTAATCTAGAAAATTCACATCACTGAAAACTTGTAGCGATACAT
>NW_026382781.1:0-306 GCF_001194135.2 Octopus bimaculoides | reverse complement strand
TGACGATGATGATGATGATGGTGGTGGTGGTGGTGATGGTGGTGATGACAATGATGATGGTAGTGGTGTTGGAGTAATGATAATGGTGGTGATGATGATGGTGGTGGTGATGATGATGACAATGATGGTGATGATGGTGGTGGTGGTGGTGATGACGATGATGATGGCAGTGATGACGATGATGATGGTGATGATGTTGATGATAATGATTGGTTGGCCTGTGGCTACAGTAGAAGACACTTGCCCAAGGTGCTACACAGGACTGAACCTGGAACCATGTGGTTGGGAAGCAAGCTTCTTACCACA
>NW_026382780.1:204-310 GCF_001194135.2 Octopus bimaculoides | reverse complement strand
TATATATATGTATATATATGTATGCATATGTATATATATGTATATGTATGCATATTTATATATGTATATATATTTATATGTATGTATATATATATATGTATATATA
>NW_026382780.1:0-194 GCF_001194135.2 Octopus bimaculoides | reverse complement strand
TATATATTTATATGTATGTATATATATATATGTATATATATATATGTATGCATAATATATGTATATGTATATATATGTATGTATATACATCTATATATATATGTATATATATATATGACTATATGTATATATATATGTACACATTTTACAAAATGGCTGATATTTAGCAAGGTGAGACACACATAAGAAGGAAG
>NW_026382779.1:0-213 GCF_001194135.2 Octopus bimaculoides | reverse complement strand
GATCAAGCCCGAGAGGATGATAAGCAAAACCAACCTCGGTGAAATTTGAACTCAGATCGTGAAGACGGATAGAAATGCCGCTAAGAATTTTACTCGGGCGTGCTAACGCTTCTGCCGGCTCCGTCGCCTTATTTACCATAAGATATTATGTGGAGTGAGGTATATGTTTCTGGTTGGAACCCCCAGGTTTTCTGCCCTGAAATCGCCTGGTTA
>NW_026382778.1:0-769 GCF_001194135.2 Octopus bimaculoides | reverse complement strand
AAAGTGTTTCGTTAATGAAAAATGTGGCCCCTGTTTTAAAAAAGATCCGATATCTCTCATAAGCCATTCACAAGCAAGTATGACTTGGCAAGCGTGTACTATGCTTTCACTAATTCTTTTCAGACAGGTATCCTCTCGGTTTTTCCAATCTTAAACAAGTTGGAGGGAGAGAGTACCGATACTCTTTCACGTTTTTTGATTGAGTAAACTAAAACAAAGTGAAATGAAGTGACTTGTTCAAGAAAGCTCGTCAACCGCTTCAGGAAGGGTGTCCACGATCTTATGATCTTGAACTCAAAACTGTAAGCGCTAGTCCCCATACCTTCTTATATTAAATTGTGTATTACGTGGCGAGGAAGCCAAATATTAAATTATATCTTACAATATAATTTAATTCTATACCTTATCGACGTATGACTGTCAACGTCACATATAATATTTTGAAATAGCAATAATTGAAATATGTAAGACGGCGAACTGGCAGAATCGTTCGTACGCCAGGCAAAATGCTCAGCGGTGTTTCGTCCGTCTTTATGTTCTGAGTTCAAATTTCGGGCTCGAAAAAACAAATACCAGTTAAGTACTGGGATCGATGTAATAGATTTATTCCGTTCCCTGAAATTGCTGGTCGAGTGACAAAATTTGAAATCAACAATTGAAATATGTGATAATTAAAATATGCGTACAAATAAACATGTTAATATTCTGGAAACTATAAATAGTAGTAGCAGTAGTAGCAGTAGTAGTCGTAGTAGTAGTAGTAGTAGTA
>NW_026382777.1:1653-2655 GCF_001194135.2 Octopus bimaculoides | reverse complement strand
TATATGGACAAATCGGTAACGAACGGTGACTTCGAGAGCAAAAGTAAAAATCAAAACAGCAAAAGTCAAATGTACGTACGCCATAATTATATTAGTTTGACACTTGGTGAAAATTCAGATGAAAAATTAAAAGTAAAAGCATAACGTTTCGAGTATGGCTCTTCGTCGGGTAGTAAAGTTCAGAAAAGAGGGAAAAGGGGAAGAAACGGATAGCCTGGAGAAAAGCGCGTGAGTATGTATAGTAGTTAAGATATTGGCTCGCGATCGTAAAGTCGTGATTTCGATTCGTGGCAGCGCGTTGTCTCCTTCATCAAGACACTTTATTTCTCGTTGCTCTACTTCACACAACTGGCAAAAATTAGTTGTACCTGTATTTCAAAAGAGCCAGCCTTGTCGCATTCTGTGTCACGCTGAATCTCCCTGAGAACTATGTTAAGGGGACGCGTGTCTGTGGAGTGCTCAGCCACTTGCATGTTAATTTCACAAGCAAGCCGTTCCGTTGATCGGATCAATTGGAACCATTGTCGTTGTAACGACGGAATGCTAATCAGTAGGTGTGTGTATATATATATATACATATATATATATATGCATACAAAGCTATAGATATATATACACACATATACAAACGTGCATATATATATATGAAGCGTAGCTCGAAACGTCAAAGACTTTCCGTATTCCCGAGCGTCATACTAATATATACTTTTGTTATTTACACCACCTGTCCTCGTCTGTTGTTATTATTATTATAAGTGTGGCTGACCCCTAGGGGTGGATGTTACTGTTGCTTTTAGCCCCAGGAGGACATCTCCTCCAGCTGGCTTATCGACACACGACTGTGTCCTGTTTGCCAAGGGAAGTTATCCCTCTCACCTCGATCTGCAGCACGAACGTATCCGGATTTCAGGATATATATATATATATGCATACAAAGCTATAGATATATATACACACATATACAAACGTGCATATATATATATGAAGCGTAGCTCGAAACGT
>NW_026382777.1:0-693 GCF_001194135.2 Octopus bimaculoides | reverse complement strand
ACACACAGACACACTGACAGACAGATATATGTTAATGCTCTCTTTCTGCTGACGCTGTCATTATATTTGTTTGTATCTTTTATTCTCCATTTTGCTTTACTGTGCAAAGTCGTGTACAAAATCTAAAAGCATCACAACTAACAAAAACAATAATAATAATAATAAAAACTTATTAAATGAGTATTTTTCAATCACATCTCATCTCGAACAGCTCATCCCTTCTGCTAGCGGACATTAACATATACTGTTAGATTCCATTAAAATGAAAATTAATATGGTACGGAGAGGAGAAAGATTTTTACACACACACACGAATATATACGTATCCATATGTGTTGTAGCGCGTTTTATCTTAGATTTCACATTAACAAGACGAAATACGTAATCATGTCAGAAACATTAATACGTTTTTCAAACTACTTTTATCAACAAATTTTATCAACAAAATATAAATAATGATGTGAAAGGCTTCTAAATACATTCAACAGTGATTTTTATTTTGTATGAGTTGCTTTTTTGGAGCGGGGGGGGTACTTTTGTTTTGTGTCTTTTTTGTTTTGTTTGCTTGTTTGTTTGTTTTTTGTTTATTGTACTTCTATTTTTATTTTTTCCTTATGAAATTTAATGAAACAGCTCTCGAAATACTTAACACCTAAACAGCAGTGGCGAATTATACCTATGTATGTAAGTATA
>NW_026382776.1:0-337 GCF_001194135.2 Octopus bimaculoides | reverse complement strand
TATATATATATATATATATATATATATATCAAAATAACCAACAGGATTTTAATGTATCCTGTTGCTTATTTTGAGTTTATTCACCTTATTTTGAGTTGTATGGAAAATACCACACTGACTTGATGCTTCAACTTAAGTACCTAATTCAACTGGATCTCAATTTTTTTAATATTTATATTTGTGTGTGTGTATGTGTGGTACAGATACTTATTTAATACATTTATGCATGTATATATATATTTATATTATATATATACATATATAATATATATATGTATCTATATATACATATATACATATATTACACACATATATAATATGTATATATATGTATATA
>NW_026382775.1:202-370 GCF_001194135.2 Octopus bimaculoides | reverse complement strand
CAACACCAGTTGTTAAGTAGTTTTGGGGAAACAAACACAATATATACATCCACTACACACACACATATATATACATCTATCTAACTATCTATATATATGTATGTATGTATGTATGTATGTGTGTGTATGTATGTATGTATGTATGTATGTATGTATGTATATATATAT
>NW_026382774.1:0-614 GCF_001194135.2 Octopus bimaculoides | reverse complement strand
GGGTTATGAGAGAGGGATGACGATGAAGGGAGAGGGTGAAGGGAGAAGGTGGGTAGGAGTGAAGAGAAGAGAGAAGGAGACTTGGAGTGAAGAAAAGAAATAGGAGCCACATTTAAGTGGCAGCTACTGTTTATACCTCGCTCAGAGATTTATTATTGCTTGTTTACATTTTTTTGAGATCAGTGAATTTTCGTCACTGGATAAAGGATATATGCATTTGCATTGGGACCCCTTCGCATCAAAGATCAGTGACTGTCGTATGCTGACGAAGGGTAAATGCCCAGAAACCCGGATCCGTGCGTATCATGTCAGATCGACGATGGGAAGGATGACTTCCCTTTGCAAATACTGACAGGGCACAGAAAGTGTGTCAATAGGCAGCTGGAGGAGATGTTCTCCTGGGGTTACAAGCTACAGTAGCATTCACCCTTAGTGGTTAGCCACATTTAAGTGGCAAGTATACTTGCCACTTAAGTATACTTCATATTGATCTTGACATTCTTTTTACTTTACATAAATTATTCTTTATATTCTATAGTTGTTTTATTGCCTTTTATTTACAAATATTATAAATTTTATAGGTAAAATATTTTTCTGGGAATGAATTACAATTT
>NW_026382773.1:0-435 GCF_001194135.2 Octopus bimaculoides | reverse complement strand
ATATATATATATATGGGCGTTATTTTATACTCTGTTCAAAATGCTTAGCGGCATTTCGTCCGTCTTTAAGTTCTGACCTCAAATTCCGCCGGAGCCGAATTTGCTTTTCATCCTTTTGGGGTCGATGAAATAAGTACCAGTTGAGTACTGTGACTTACCCACTTCCATGAAATTACTGGCCTTGTGCCAAAATTTGAAACTATTACTTTATACCTTGTTTCCTTTGTTCATCTTTAAATTTCACCCAGGCAATTTGTCTCTATTATACTCGCTCTACACTTCTCTCGAGTTTCTGAACTACTTTAAATACATTTTATTTAAAGGGACTAAGCAGTTCTCATAACACTTTCTGGCGAGTTGATGGCAAAGTATTACATAAATTTAGCCTAAAGTAATTATTTCATGATTGTCACTGAAAAATGTGTAAAGTGTTAT
>NW_026382772.1:0-553 GCF_001194135.2 Octopus bimaculoides | reverse complement strand
CCCCCCCCCACAAAAAAACAAACAAACAAAAAACAAACAACTAATTTGCATATGTCTATATGAAGTGAAAATTGTTTTTAGTAAAAATAGTCATTTAAGCTACAAAGGTTTTTGTTTTTGCTTTCAGAATTAATAGAAAGAAATGAAATGTTAATCAATAAATCAAAATTTTTTGACTTACATGGAGATAAACCATAAATATAATTCTTGCACATGAGCATATACATATGTGCGTAGAATTTCTTGAGTTCTTGTGTCTAGAAGTTATCAGATCAAATATCTGGAGAAACCAAAGAGCTGCATATATTTGGTTCATGTTCTGTAGCTCCTTAGTTTTTGAGATGGGTATTTATAGTCAGACTAGTTGTACTGCTAGGTACTTTGGGGGAGAATATACACACATACATACATACATACACACATGCACATACATATATATACGCACACACACATATATACACACATACATACATATATACATATATGCACATATATACATATACATACATACATGCACATACATATACACACACATATATACATATACACACAT
>NW_026382771.1:0-444 GCF_001194135.2 Octopus bimaculoides | reverse complement strand
ATGTATATACACATATATACATGCATACATATGTATGTACTACATACACATATATGCATACATACACACACATGTGCATACATACATACACACATATATATGCATACATGCACATATATATTTACATACATACATACGTATATACATATGTATGCATGCGTAGACACATATATATATGCATGCAAACATATACGGGCATACGGGCATACACACACACACACACATAGGTGTTTGTATGTATGTAGGTGTATATATATGTGTGTGTGTTTGTGTGTATGTATATATATATATATTATTTTACAGATTATAATGTTCTATGGCAGGAAACACAGCTTTTGCTGTTTCATGATGAGCTCCTCATATACGCACCCGTATGTGTGTATATGTGCCAGAAATTAGATAGATAGATACATTTCTTTTATTAGCCACACAGGGCTCAACGAA
>NW_026382770.1:0-446 GCF_001194135.2 Octopus bimaculoides | reverse complement strand
TCGTCCGTTGTTATTATTTGTATATTCTCCCATATATATATATATATATACTGAATATAATTGTTTCATTGTATAAGATACATTTACCAAGAATCCGTTCGCCGATACTTACTATGTCAAAAACGTTTCTGTAATATAAAGTCTATAGAATAAACAGCGAGAAAAGGAGTAACATTTTCAAGTTGAAAAAATATGATATTGGAAGACATTTATCAATTTCTGGAAATTTGTGAATATATAATATTCGATAGTTTTTAATGAAAAATCACTTCGTAATCTTTGCTTGTGTTGACTTCATGATTCTTTCTACATTTTTTATACTAGCAGAGTTTTAAAAAAGTGTGAATGGTGTAAGCATAATAAATTGCAAGATATACATATATACAGACGCACATAAACATATATACGTATGTATATATGGAAATACAGAAGGATATCCACAGACA
>NW_026382769.1:0-256 GCF_001194135.2 Octopus bimaculoides | reverse complement strand
GTATGTATGTATGCATGTATGTACGTATGCATGCGTGTATGTATGTGTGGATGCATGTGTGGATGCATGTGTGTGGATGCATGTGCGTATGTATGTATGTGTCTATGTTTGTATGTATTTATTTATGTATGTGAGTGTATGTCTGTATATATGTATGTATGTATGTCTGTATGTATGCATATGTGTATGTATTTATGCACGTCTGTATATGTATGTATGTATGTATGTTCGTATTGTTCTTATGTATGTATATATG
>NW_026382768.1:0-424 GCF_001194135.2 Octopus bimaculoides | reverse complement strand
ATATATATATATATACATGTGTATATATATACATACATACGTACGTACGTACATACGTACGTAAGTACGTACGTGTGTGTGTGTGTGTGAATTCGCCCTTTCTGAATTTTTAATACATATTTAATATATATGTTAAAATGCTGAAACGGTAGATCGATACACACACACACGCACACACACACAAACACACACATACAAAACCACACACGCATACGTATGGATATTTGTCTAGACACACACGCATACACACACACACATATATATATACATGTGTATATATATGTGTGTGTATACATGCATATTCGTAATGCATATATATTTATACAGACACACTCACACATATAGGTATATGTATGTATGTATGTATGAGCATGTATGTATAGACACTATATGTGTATGTGTATGTAGTGTGTGTATGTATGTG
>NW_026382767.1:0-202 GCF_001194135.2 Octopus bimaculoides | reverse complement strand
ATGCTAAAAAAATTAGTCATAATCACTCAAAATAGCTGAAAGTATTTATTAGTTCTTAGAAAATAGTGTAATGAGACTTGTGTAGCATTACACTAAAGCAACTATATTGAAGTATAAACTTCTGACAATATTGTCAATAGTCATGCATTGTAATTTCATATTCATTATATAGAATAACATGCTAAATTTATCAGCATGTGTG
>NW_026382766.1:0-441 GCF_001194135.2 Octopus bimaculoides | reverse complement strand
CAGACGAAATACCACTAAGCATTTCGCCCAACGTGCTAACGTTTCTGCCAATTCCAAAAGCTACCAGTTTACTTACCTGAAGCTTTTTTAAAAACAACCAGTTCTAATATCTAAAATTCTATAATATTTCTAAAAACCATTAGTTTTCCTATCTCTATTTACATTATTCTAAGAACCACAAATTCTGTCATCTCTAACTATTTCCTTTATTCTTTTACTTGTTTCAGTCATTTGACTGCAATCATGCTGGAGCACCGCTTTAAAGGGTTTTAGTCGAAGAAATCAACCCCAGGACTTTAACCTAGTACTTATTTTATCAGTCTCTTTTACTGAACCTCTACGTTTCGGGGACATAAACACACCAGCATCAGTTGTCAAGCGATAGTGGGGGGGACAAACACATACATGAGCACATAAATGCATAGATATGTGTATATAAAT
>NW_026382765.1:0-234 GCF_001194135.2 Octopus bimaculoides | reverse complement strand
ATGTACATAATTCCTCATCTCTTAAATATAGAACTGTCTTACCGTTTCTGTTGTTACTTTCATAGTTGTGGTAACCGTGGTGATTGAGGTCAACTCCATGGATGTTGTCTGAGTGGTTGTGGTTGAATGACTCGGTGAGGTTTGAGTGGTTGCATTTGTGAGTGGAGCCTTTGAGGTTGCAGTTGTGGTTGGAGCTTCAGTGGTTGGAGCTTCAGTGGTTGGAGCTTCAGTGGT
>NW_026382764.1:0-1676 GCF_001194135.2 Octopus bimaculoides | reverse complement strand
AAAAAAAAAAAGCAAAGTCGACTTCAGTTGGATTTGAACTCTGAGTGTCATCATCACAAATAACGTGAGATATTTTGCCTGACACTCTATTGACACTGCTAATTCGCCTAGCAATGCTCCCAAATGTCTGACATAGCAAACTAGAAATCATCGCCGCCATTGTTGTTGCATTATACATTAAACAAGCTGTGCTACAAATCTCTTTCGTTTCCATTTAGAATTTGTAGAATCCTAAAATGTAAGTTATATTTTGCAAACTTTATTTATCTTGCAAGAATTTTCAGTGAAATTTTATGAATTTTTTTTATCCTAAAGGCTGGAAATATTTGTTTTAATTTTATTTGTTGACTTGCTAAACGTAATTTAAAACCATTGGCGTTTTGTTATTATTTATTAAAAGATTTAACATTTTTAATAACAACACTTTTATTTTAATTTAATAAAGAAGTCGTTGAAGCAGCTTGGAAATGCCTACAAATAAATCATAGTCAAATTGCCACACTTTTATGAATACGTTACAAATTTCATGTGTCTTAAACAATCTTAATAGGACGGATTACCAGAAAAATAACCACCAATAAATTACAATAATAATAATAATATACAAACTGGAAATATTCCTAAAAAATAATAAAAGATAAATTTGAAAATATTTAACCGAAGAGAATATTAAATTAACTTCCATTTAATGACATTTAATAAGTGAATTTTAACTATTTACGAATTCGTTCGGCATAATTAAGAGGATACCCAAATTTTTTTAATTGTTTTGACTTCGTAGTAACATTTCTTACGGTCCTTTGAAATTCCGCCATGATTGGCTTTACTTTTTATCCTTCCGGTGCCGATGAAAATGATTCCCAGTTGAACGTTCGTCCGCATTTGCGTTCTGAATTCAAGTGCCACTGTGATCGATTTTACCATTCATCGTTTCGGAGTCGATAAATTAAGTACCAGTCGAACACTGGAGTCGTTGTAATTGACTCAACCTTTCCACCGAACTTGCTGGCCTTATGCCAAAATTTGAAACCTTATTTCTATTATTAAGTCTGCGAGCAGACAGAATCTTTAGTACACTGGGCAAAATATTTGGCGGCATTTCGTCCGTCCTTGACTTCTGAGTTCAAATGCCTCCGAGGTCGACTTTACCATTCACCCTTTCGGAATCAATGAAATAAGTACCAGTGAAATACTGTGGTCAGTGTTATCACTTACCCTGCCTCTAAAATTGCTGGCCTTGTGCCAAAATTTGAACCATAAAAGGCAGCGATCTGAAAGAATCGTTAGCACCGTTGTTAGCACACCGAGTGAAATGCTTAGTGGTATTTCGTCTGTTGCCGAGTTCCGAGTTCAAATTCTTGTGTTTCTAGTAGAAAGGATCATTATCATTTTTTGTGGAACCAGTTGAAACGTTTTTAAACTTAAATCTACTGGAACAGGACTAACCCAAAATTAAACAACAAGAAGCATCTTGTTTCTTTTTTCTTTCTATTTGTTTTAGTCATTGAACTGCGGTCATGCTGGAGCACCGGCTTCAACGGCTTTAGTCGAACAGATCAACCAATCGTTATTTTTTAAAGCCTTCTTATTCTATCGGTGTCTTTGTCGAACTGCTACCTTACGGGAATGTAAACATGCCAATGCCAGCTGTCTTGCATACACACACGTGTGTGTAG
>NW_026382763.1:0-307 GCF_001194135.2 Octopus bimaculoides | reverse complement strand
AAGAAATTGCAAATAAGCATGAAAAACAGACAAAATTTGAAAAAGAAAATTTCGTGTTTTTTTCGTGACTTTTCAGACATTAACTTACTTTTCATTTTTGCAACACACTTTTCATTCTGAAGTCTACGTTAGATAGTTGATAAGAAGATTATATTTAACAAAAAGTTCACTGAAATCACAAAGTTTGTGGCAAAACAGAAAGTCACAAAATATTGCAAATAAGCACAGAAAATTTGATATAGAAAATTTCGTATTTTTTTCGTGACTTTTCACACATTAAGTTACTTTACATTTTTGAAACAAACAC
>NW_026382762.1:0-310 GCF_001194135.2 Octopus bimaculoides | reverse complement strand
ATATATATATATATATATATATATATATATATAAATATATATGTATGCATATATATATGTATATATGTATGCCATGATTGACCTAAAGCTTTTTTTATTCTCTCTCTGTTTATTTTCTTGTATTCCTTTCTGTTGACGAGTGTAGGCTCAAAACATAAAAGACTTTCTCACTTTCTTGAGCGTTAAACTAATACACTTGTTTGTTATTTATACACCTGCCTTCGTCTTTTGTTTTTCTGTAAATTCCAAGTATGTATGTGTATATGTATGTATGTATGTATATATTTATGTGTGTGCCTCTGTGTTTGTC
>NW_026382761.1:0-422 GCF_001194135.2 Octopus bimaculoides | reverse complement strand
GTTATTTCGGGTAAGAAACCAATTTCCGGGGGCATTAAGAGAACACGAGAAAGAAATGAATGAAATGCCCAAAATATCCGACATTAAAATATATGAAATATTTCGAAGATTAAAAGAAAATATATCGTAGTGTTTCAATAAGTTTGTTATTCTAATTACGGAGATTTACATCTGCATTGTTAAACGACTTCGATTTTCTACAGCGTAAGTATTGCGGTTGATTTAATC
Organism: Octopus bimaculoides; assembly: GCF_001194135.2. Classification (NCBI taxonomy): domain Eukaryota; kingdom Metazoa; phylum Mollusca; class Cephalopoda; order Octopoda; family Octopodidae; genus Octopus; species Octopus bimaculoides. The sequence continues at coordinate 194 of NW_026382761.1, read as the reverse complement.
GATAAAATATTCAATTCACCGACTCAGCACAACCGTAATCCAATGACTAAAGCCAGTAAATGAATAAACGTGTTTTGTATATAAATATATATATATATATTTTTATATACAATACACATTTAGGATATATATTTAACAACAACAACAACAACAACAACAACTATAAAAGTAAAAATGAGGCTGTGTGGTAAGAA
>NW_026382760.1:0-355 GCF_001194135.2 Octopus bimaculoides | reverse complement strand
TACGTTTATTTAATTTTCAAACCACCTATACGGATTATTGCTGAATTTTAATACGAAAACTATTGGAACGTGGGTTATGATATCATGTTAAAACGCTTATGAAAGAGGCGATATATTTTTGCGTTTTGTAATTTCTTACACATGTATTTTTGTCACAAACATCGCCAGCTGCCAACTTGCTGTTACGTACAGAAGAACATAAACGTATATAGACGTATGCATATATGAATATGTTTTCATTTATATATGTATACGTCACTCTCTCTCTCTTTCTCAATCTGTCTTTCCTCTGTCTTTCCTCTGTCTTTCCTCTATCTGTCTCTCACTATGTATCCATGAACATACACGCATAACA
>NW_026382759.1:0-268 GCF_001194135.2 Octopus bimaculoides | reverse complement strand
TCGTCTCTCTTTTCTTTCTCGCTCTCGTCTCTCTCTTTATTCTCTCTCTCGTCTCTCTCTTTATTCCCTCTCTCTCGTCTCTCTCTTTATTCCCTCTCTCTTCTCTCTCTTTATTCTCTCTCTCTTCTTTCTCTCTCTCGTCTCTCTCTTTATTCCCTCTCTCTTCTCTCTCTTTATTCCCTCTCTCTTCTTTCTCTCTCTCGTCTCTCTCTCTCTCGTCTCTCTCGCTCTCGTCTCTCTTTATTCTCTCTCTCTCGTCTCTCTCTTC
>NW_026382758.1:0-529 GCF_001194135.2 Octopus bimaculoides | reverse complement strand
ACATGTTATACAGAGAGCTATAAACATACCCATATACATACCCACACAGATAGGTGTACAAATAAGAAAAAATTTACACTGCCATGTATAAACCATACAACTATTCAAATATGTGTGTGTATGTGTATATGGACACACACACATACACCATATATGCATATGACATGAAAAATGCATTCATAAATTGTATATACATATGAATACAATAAAGCATTAATGTATACAAACAATTCTTTTTATACACTATGTATATTTATTTATACACACTGACACATGCCAATATACACATACAATAGTATATGCATACACATAGTTATATAATGAATACATACACACTGTACTTCTATACAATTACATAGATGCATATTGTATACAAACATTTTATAGCAATATTTTTATAGAATCAAGAATATACAAATATACACATAAATGCCAGATATAAATACACACACACACATTACTTTCCCCACCCAGGAATACAGATTAAACATATACATACATATTCCTCTATATAAAACTATACAAACAC
>NW_026382757.1:0-205 GCF_001194135.2 Octopus bimaculoides | reverse complement strand
TATTATACTTCCTTTTCAGCGCCTTGTATTTTTGTTCGCTTTTAAGCTCCTCTTTTTCTTTTAAGTCTAACACAGAAATGTCCTTCAAGAGCATATCTAACCCTGCCCGTATTCTTCTTTTCCACCATGGATCTTTTCTTTTGTCACTCCCGTTATATGTTATATATACTTGTTAGTTCTGGTGTTTTTGTTATGTATTTGTCTG
>NW_026382756.1:0-899 GCF_001194135.2 Octopus bimaculoides | reverse complement strand
ATAATAATAATAATAATAATAATCATAGTAATAATAATAATAATAATAATCTTTAACTTGCACCCACTTCCGATATTTTAGAGGAAGGAATAGACGATTATATTGACTAGTAATTATCGTATTGATCGCAGAAGGATAAAGGAGAAATTGACCTCCGATTGGTTAGAATCGAATTACATAATCAGATAAATAGAATAATTGTTTAGTCAGCTTGAGGTATCGGGTTCAAATTGTCCTGTGAGTTTCTCATTCATTTTGTTTGAGTAACCGAAACATGGAAAAAGTGTTAGGAGTGGAACATTAATTCGAACGATGCAAACCTGACAATATCTAACTTATACTCGCATGCGGATACGCAGGCATATATACATGCACGTGCACGTGCGCACAGAGCATAGAACACATAGAAACAACTGTAAGCCACGAATGGGCATGAGAACAGATGACCCTGTGTTTGTGTGCCTCGTAGCATTTATTTGGAGAAATGAAAAGAATTATCAAGAACCTAACAATATACAACCATCCACTCATAAACATACACTCACCCATGAATACATACATATACACCTATCTGCATAGATACATACATACATACAAACGTATATACATTCAACGATACATACATACACGCACATATATTTGTATATAAACACATACATAAGCACATAGAATATCGGAATGACTCAATTGGTTATTCCATTTTTAGCTGTGTGATGTCAAGTGTAAGTCTTTGAATGCTAACTGAAATGTTTCATGATCAGTAGTTTCTAGGAGAAAACAACAACAACAACAATAATAATAATAATAATGATATTAATAATGATAATAATAATAATAACAACAATAATAGTAATAGGTAGTGGTAGTAGTAATGGTAATAATAAATAATAATAATTTAT
>NW_026382755.1:0-434 GCF_001194135.2 Octopus bimaculoides | reverse complement strand
TAATAATAATAATAATGATAATAATAATAATAATAATAATAATAACAAATCTCACTAGATTAGGTACAGGGCCACAAATATGGAGGTGAGGGATTAATGGATTATATCGTCTCAGTGGTTGGCTGGAACTTTATATTTTCGTCCTAGGAAGGATGAAGTGCGAAGCTTACCAAAAATGGGTAAAAGTCAGATAAATGAAGAGACGTCACTATGTAGCACAAGATATTTTTTCCGGCGCTGAAAACGACTGTAGTACTCATCAATATATTTATTGTATTGGTACTAATAATTGTAATAATATGCACAACAAATAATATAATACAATACTAACCATTATGATAATAACAAAGGAATATTGTAATAATAATGATAATATAAATATTAATAATGATTAATACAATTTGGAATAATATTCGTGGTGATGATGAAGATGA
>NW_026382754.1:0-276 GCF_001194135.2 Octopus bimaculoides | reverse complement strand
TTATTATTATTATTATTATTATTATTATTATTATTATGATTATTATTTCGATTGCTGTTATTGTTCTGGTTTACGTTCTTCGTGTTGCTACTGGTTGTGGTTGTGGTGGTCGTGCTGGTGTTACAGGTGGATGTGTTGGTAACGAAGTTGATGCTGGTTTTGTTGTGCTAGTACATGCTGTTGCTTCTCCTGCATTTTCTGCTTTTTAATATTATTGTTCTTCGTCTAGTTATTATTATTATTATTATTATAATTATTATTATTATTATTATTATT
>NW_026382753.1:0-304 GCF_001194135.2 Octopus bimaculoides | reverse complement strand
TTTTTCATCGGTTCTCGATATTTTCTTAGTTTTGTTTGGTTTTATTTTGTCACATTGTTAGTGGCGGTTTATAGTATACTGAAAGTAGCTAAGTCTTCAAGAACAATTTTTCATAAAATATCTGCTAATATGCATTGAATTTATTTCCCGTTACTCTGTAAGCAATATATGCATACACAGATAGGGAAACATGCCTGTGTATGGGAGTTAGTACATACAGTTAGACTTATAATAGTAGAAATGCATGGATATAGATAAATTTATGTACCCACGCATATATAGATGTATGTGAATATAAATACGT
>NW_026382752.1:0-464 GCF_001194135.2 Octopus bimaculoides | reverse complement strand
CTAGTTTTTCACACAGATTTTCACTATTTCATCATTATGTCCTCATCATCTTAAAAAATATTTACTGTCATTCCGTCTTTAGTATGAATGAATGAATGAATCAAACAACTTCTTTCTATCAGAACACAAGCCTATTTCTGTTAATAAAATATGATAATAAAACATCAGTAGAGACCTGTGATTAACAACAACTCAACTGTTTAAAGAACTGATGCAAACAACATCAATGCCACATTATACAATATGCCATAGTTGTGAAAATCTCACTGTGTGGCACCTTGGGCAAGTGTTCTCTATTACAACCCCAGGCTAAGCAAAGCCTTGTGAGTAGCTGAAGATGTGATAGATGGAAACTGAAAGAAGCCTGTCATATAAAAACATATATGTATTTAAATACAGAAGCAACATTCTCCTTCCCTGAGTTTGTTGACTTGTACACTATATGATGACCTCAATAGTACCAG
>NW_026382751.1:0-366 GCF_001194135.2 Octopus bimaculoides | reverse complement strand
ATATACACACATATATATACACACACATATATGTACATACATATATATACATATATATACATATACATACATGTGTGTGTATATGCTTGTGTGTGTGTATATATCTATCTATCTATCTAAATATATATGTATGTATGTATTTATAACTTATGTAAATATTGATATTGTTGTTTACTTTGACGGTCGTGTGTTTGGATGTGTTTTACATCTGTGGTATACTTTACTTTTCTATATTCTACAAGTACATGTGGTATTATTTCCTACTTTAAATATGTGATCAAAAGTTACTTTTATATATACATACGTTCATATATACATACATCTATGCACACACACACACACACACACACACACACACACACACAC
>NW_026382750.1:0-304 GCF_001194135.2 Octopus bimaculoides | reverse complement strand
TATATATATATATATATACATACATATATATATATATTTATATATATATAATTATATAATATTATATATTAATGTAAGTACATACGTTCTTATATATGCACCCAGGCATATTTGTGTGGATGTTTTTCTGTGTAACCTTCTATCCGTTTTTATACACACACGCGCGCGCATATATATATATCCATACATATATACATATATATATATATATATATATATATATACATACATATATACATATATAATCACACATGCATACTTACGTACCTATACGAACAGACAGACATACAGACAGACATACAGA
>NW_026382749.1:0-248 GCF_001194135.2 Octopus bimaculoides | reverse complement strand
TGTGTGTGTGTGTATGTGTGTGTGTGTGTGTGCGTGTGCGTGTGTGTGTATACGTGTCATCATCGTGGGGTTTCTCGATCTGAGAAGTTACCCCCACCTCTATCACCAAATTCAATTTTATTTCGACTTCTTCTAGCGAGGGGCCTCAGGTAAATTGTTTGAAATATTTGCTGACATTATACGGAATTGTTATGGGATTTTTAGCTCATCCTGCCCAACCTTCACTTTGTCATTTGGCATTTTTGGAG
>NW_026382748.1:0-541 GCF_001194135.2 Octopus bimaculoides | reverse complement strand
GAGGTTGTGAATCCAACCCACTAAGGGATAATATCTATCCAATATGTACCAGGGAACATGTCTGTACAGAAATGTTTATGCATACATATGTGTATGCATGTATGTATGTGTGGGTGCGTATATATATGTTTCCTCATGTATAATAACAATAATAATTGACTCATTGATGTGCATGTATGGACATTTGTGTATGTACATTTAAATGTACATATATATATTTATGTTTATTTATGTATATCTATATATGTTAAAGTATGCATATATATGTGATTTTTACGGTTTTTATATTTTTATATTTGGATATTTTAAATTAACCTTATGAACTTTATAAAATCTCTGAAGAGGCCTAGAGAATCGTCCATGTACCTTTATTTCATCTATTTCATCTATTATTTACTTCAGCCTACTGGAGTTATATAGATAGAATGAGGCACGTCAAACTAGACTGAAACAGCTGTAAGTCATTATTCCATTTTCTGTCACTAGATGAACTTTTTTAATTACTGATATGATATAATATGTCGCATGTGTTTGTATATTG
>NW_026382747.1:0-537 GCF_001194135.2 Octopus bimaculoides | reverse complement strand
GAAATTTAATCACCAATGTACTTTCCCTGATTATCTATGACTTCCTTCCAAGCTTTTTAATCCCATCAATGTAAGACTCTTTTGGTTTCTAAGCGAAGAACTCTGAAATGTCAGTTTCGGCCTCCTCCTGGCTTGCAAAGGTTATGTTCTCCAAATGTTTCTGTAAGCTACGAAACAAATGGTTACCTGAAGGAGCAAGGTCGGGAGAATAAGGTGGATGAGGAATTTTTTCCCAACCAAGCTCTTCGATCTTCTGTGATGTGATCTTTGCAGTGGTGGGTCACGCATTTTCCTGATGAAACATCACTCCTTTTCGATTCACTAAAGAGGGTGTTTTTTTCTTCAAAGCTTGGTTCAAACGCTCTAATGGCTGGCATTGATTGTTGCATTAGGTGGTAACAATTCACAATGAATTACTCCTTTGCAATCCCACCAGATAGAGAGAGGAACCTTTTTCCCATGAAGTTCCATTCTCGGTTGTGGTTGTGCTTTTTCCCTTTTACCAAGCCACTGTTTACGATGTTTAACATTTCGATA
>NW_026382745.1:0-616 GCF_001194135.2 Octopus bimaculoides | reverse complement strand
TAAATAGATTCATGAACAAAGAATACAACCTATATTCTAGTTTATTATTAAAGTTCTTGGAGGTATTGTGTTATGTTCTTTGGTTTGTCTTGTTTTAGACATCTGACTTTCAAAAAAGAAAAAAAAATGAAAAAGAAAACGAAAATGAAACAAAAAAACAGAAAGAAAGCAAAAGTTGTCTTTGACAACTTAAAGCCGTCGAGAACAAGTTGTAGTTTCTCTGCCAACAGTGAAACTGTCCACACTGCTACAGATGCCGCCACCACGCTAAGCATTCTGTAAAAACACTTGTCTGGCATTGAAGGTGAAGTATTAAGTGCAACAAAAGGTAGTTGGTAGTTTAAAAACACCTGTCCTCAACTCATGTGATAGGCCTTGTGTGCTTTTGTGTGTATGTAATTACGTGTGCGTGTGTGTGTGTGTGTGTGTCAGTGAGTGCATGCATGTATGTATGCTTGTGTGTAAGTGTATATATACTTACAAATAGACACACACATATATATGCACACACACACATACATTTACATATATAGAGAGATAGGGGGAAAGAGATGTATGTGTAAATGTACATATGTTTAAATATACATATGTATGTATGTATGTATGTATATATGTA
>NW_026382744.1:0-207 GCF_001194135.2 Octopus bimaculoides | reverse complement strand
GTGTGTGCGTGTGTGTGTGTGTGTGTGTGTGTGTTGGTGAATTCTGGTGCATGTGTTTGATTACTCGTGAGTGTGTTGTAATTTACGAATCTGATTTTATACATTGACGAGTGTCTTTATTGTTCTCAGAAATTTTGCTAATAGTATCAATGTCATCATCAGGCGTGTAATTTTCAGTTATTACTGCTGTTTATACTGTGTTTGCTG
>NW_026382743.1:0-240 GCF_001194135.2 Octopus bimaculoides | reverse complement strand
ATGATGATGATGATGATGATGATGGTGATTGTGATGAACATCAGGATGATTACGATTAATGATACTAATGGTGATGATGGTGATGATGATTATGATAATCATGAAATTAACTCTAATGAGATTTTACGTGCCAGATTAATGACAATTGCAAACCATCATCATCACCACCACCACCACCACCATTATCATCATCATTACAATCACTATCGTTGTCACTGCCGCCATCGACCTCATCATCAT
>NW_026382742.1:0-328 GCF_001194135.2 Octopus bimaculoides | reverse complement strand
CTCCCCACCATTAAGTTTATAGCCAGGGGTGCCAAGTATGCAACAATTTGTTTACTATTTGACACCCCTGAAGGGCTCGCAAATTTGCGAGCCAGCCCATTGTAGGGCAGGATATCTTGTTTCTCCCCACTTACTTTGGGAAGAAACTGACACGAGCTTGGATCTGTGGGCTGCCACCCGGCATAGAGCCTGAGTGGATAGAAGACACTATCCGCCAGGGTGGGGGTGGGGGTAGCGCATCCAGGCTCATTGTTAAAATTCTGCCTTCAGCTAATTGAGTTGGGTCGAAAGCTGTGTTGACCATATGGACCCAATCAGCTAAAGATCT
>NW_026382741.1:4075-4255 GCF_001194135.2 Octopus bimaculoides | reverse complement strand
TATCTATCTATCTATCTATCTATCTATCTATCTATCTGCCTGTCTTTCTAATGTCTTTGTATGTGTAGGTATGTATGTCGTTGTGATGTGATGTTTCGTTGATTGGTTCGGCCGGAATATATGTCGTCGGAACCGACAGAGTGCCTACTATATATTTATGTATATATATATATATATATA
>NW_026382741.1:0-609 GCF_001194135.2 Octopus bimaculoides | reverse complement strand
GCGATGATGGTGGTGCATCTAAATAGTAGTAGTAGTAGTAGTAGTAGTAGTAACAGCAGCATATGTAGCAATAGCATCAGCAGTCGCAGCAACAGCATCTCGATTCATCTGCAGCAATAATCAACTTATTAACGAGCATAAATATCTCTGGTGACGAGGGTGTCGGTGATTTGTGCAGTGAATGTGACATTTCAAGTGTGTGTAGGTATATGCGTGTGCGCGTGTGTGTGATAGAGAGAGAGTGAGAGAGATAGAGAGGAGGGGAGAGGGAGAAAGAGAGAGAAGACCGTAAGAAGAGAAAAGAGAATGTAAAGTGTGATAAGAAATCAAGTGTGTGTATTAGTATTCTTTTGTGTGTTTGTATGTGTGTGTGTGACTATTTTTGGAGATGAGAGAAACTGTACGAGACGAAAGATGAGAGAGAGAGGGAGAGAGGGAGAGAGATAGAGAGAGAGAGAAGGGGACTGAGACGGAAACAAAGAGAGGGAGTGAAGGTGGTGGGGAATGTAAGATGAGTGTGTATATGTCCGTGTGGATGTGATTGCGCATGTGTGTGAGTGTTTGTGTGCATACGTATGTGTGTGCATGTGTGTGTGTGTGTGTGTGTGT
>NW_026382740.1:0-308 GCF_001194135.2 Octopus bimaculoides | reverse complement strand
TTGCATGACTAAAGATCGCTCCTCCCCTGACTGAAAGAAGAAAAAGCAAGGAAGCTGTTGGGAAAGGATAGTAAGAGAAAAACAAGCAGGGGTGGAATAGCCATAGCATTACATTTTTGCATGCAAGTATCATGCAACTTGCTCTGAGGAGCTCTTTCATGACAACAGATGTAGTAGCTCCTTGGTTTTTCCTACTCTCTTCTTATTGCCATTTTGGTCTCCTAGGTAACAAAAACCATGCACAACTTCTAGGGAGCCTTCTAAGCAGTTGAGAGTGTCTATTTTATGATCGTTTTTTCTACTTAATG
>NW_026382739.1:384-774 GCF_001194135.2 Octopus bimaculoides | reverse complement strand
GGCAGCTGCTGATCATGTGTAATGTTTTTAACAGATATGTAATATAATTAACATTTTAAGTGCATCTACAGCTTCTAAGGCCTTCATTGTCTCTTTTGTTCAACAGATATTAACAGCAATCTCTTTCTCTTGGATAGCAAAAGCTTAACCTTTGAATTATAATGTGAAGTAATAGTCACAGCTCTAAGAGAGGTGTATTACCTGTTAATGGTTGTATGGTTGAGAAAGTTGTTTCCAAACCATTGCCAGTACCTCCTGACTGGCCTTCATGCAGGTGGCATGTAAAAGCACCCATTACACTCTTAGAGTGGTTGGCATTAGGAAGGGCATCCAGCTGTAGAAACTCTGCCAAATCAGATGGGAGCCTGGTGTAGTCATCTGGTTCGCCAG
>NW_026382739.1:0-374 GCF_001194135.2 Octopus bimaculoides | reverse complement strand
CTCTGCCAAATCAGATGGGAGCCTGGTGTAGTCATCTGGTTCGCCAGTCCTCAGTCAAATCGTCCAACCCATGCTAGCATGGAAAGCGGACGTTAAACGATGATGATGATGTAGTTTTAGGTTTGGTCACACTGCATGGCACCTTAGGTGTCTTCTACAACATCCCTGGGCCAGTCAAAGTCTTGTGAGTGAATTTAGTAGATGGAAACTGAAAGAAGCACATGTGTGTGTTTCTGTCTGTGTGTTCGTGTGTGTCTCCTTGTCTTGACATCACATGATTGTTGTAAATGTTGTTGGCCTTTATTTCCAATAACTCCATTCAACTCATGCAAGCATGGGAAAGTGGACATTAAAACGATTTTATATATATATAT
>NW_026382738.1:0-411 GCF_001194135.2 Octopus bimaculoides | reverse complement strand
TAGCGACAATGTAAACTTCGTATAATCAAGGTATCCTTGGCTTGAAGAGTAGCTTGTGGTCTACCCCTCGTTTAGATAATTTACTACTTTCAAGGTTCCCCTAGCTATGAAATATATGTCGACTGGATTTTATCTACTCTATTCCCTAATTTTTGGATGTTTATTCTCATATACAGCAACACTTATTGCTAACTGTAAACTTATAAAATCAACTTTTTTCATTTTATCATACATCGATACGGGAAAAATTCACAACCTTCTGTGCCAATAAACCACTATTGCTTCTGGAAGTTGTTTTATATATTTTCTACGGATTGCTTGAAGCTCACTACCTTCCTACACCTTCATCCTTGGATCTTACCTTAACATATCTATCTATCTATCTATCTATCTATCTATCTATCTATCTAT
>NW_026382737.1:0-472 GCF_001194135.2 Octopus bimaculoides | reverse complement strand
ATAATTAAAAGCACAATAAATGAGTATAATATAAAACAAAGTAAATATAAAACAATGTATGTATTCTTTTATTCTTTTACTTGTTTTAGTCATTTTGATTGCCACCATGCGGGGGCACCACCTTTAGTCGAAACAATTGACCTAGGACTTATTCTTTGCAAGCCTATTACTTATTCTATCAGTTTATTTTAGCAAATTGCTAAGATACAGGGACGTAAACACACCGACATTGGTTGTCAGGTGATGGTGGGGGACAAACACAGATACACAAACATATATATATATATATATATATGATGAGCTTCTTTCAGTTTCCGTCTACCAAATCCATTCACAAGGCTTTGGTTAGCCCGAGGCTATAGTAGAAGACACTTGCCCAAGGTGCGCACAGTGGGACTGAATCAGGAACCATGTGGTTGGGAAGCAAGCTTCTTACCATACAGCCACTCCTACACCTATACATATGCATATA
>NW_026382736.1:0-210 GCF_001194135.2 Octopus bimaculoides | reverse complement strand
TGTATGAGTGTATGTATGTGTGTGTGTATGAATGTTTGCACGAATGTTTCTATGAGTGTTCGTATGCACCAATGATAGATATATATATGATAGATGTATATATATATATGTATATATATATATGTGTCTGTGTGTCTGTGTGTGTCTGTGTGTATGTATGTGTGTGTGTGTGTGTGTGTTGATATGTATAGTATGCACGTGTGTATCTAT
>NW_026382735.1:0-628 GCF_001194135.2 Octopus bimaculoides | reverse complement strand
ATATATATATATATATATATATATATATGTGTATGTATTTGTATATATATGAATGTATATGTATACACACATATATATGTATGTATATATATATATGTATGTGTATATATAATATATATGTATATATATATACATGCATGTGTACTCACATATATACACACAATCCTGCACACACTTATAAATATATACACACACACACACACACACATATATATATATATATATATGTACTCATATATACTTACATATATATGAATGTCTTAATATCTGTGTATATATGTATTGTTGTATTTCCTGGCGGTCATTTTCCTCCAAATAAACACACGCACTATATATATTCGCTCTTCACCCGTTTATTACTGTTCTTTTTCTAACTTATGTCCATTGTCCAGAAATCTTTTGTTACACACCTGTGACCACTTCAGCGTCACTTTCCGTTTCCGTGTTTGCTCTTCTTCCACTTATCTTCGGACAATGAACATGAGTTAGAATAAAAACAGTAATAAACGAATGAAGAACGAATATATATGGCGAGTGCTTATTTGGCAAAAGAAACAGAAAAAGAATGACCATTCCGAAATACAATAGTATCTGTTTCAACACACGATTTCACATCAGGAATCTTGCA
>NW_026382734.1:0-334 GCF_001194135.2 Octopus bimaculoides | reverse complement strand
CAGTTTTAAGTAGGATAGTATGAAAAGGGTTAAACCTGGCTGATATTACTATTTTTTTTTTTTATTATTGAAAACAAAAAATATATGTTTTACTGTTCATCTTTTGCAGAAGAAACAGAAACAACAACGGTAAAAGATGTTGAAACTGTAGCGATAGTCCTACTTTCCATACTTGGATTTGTAGTCATCTTTCTTACAGTCTCCTTTGTTGTCATATTCAAATGCAAGTCATGCGAAAATACCAAAGATTCTATCACCCAGTGCACATTTTGTAAGAAAGAACAGAAATGATATTGGCCAACCTTGGTATTGACTTTCACTGATCCTGGTGGAA
>NW_026382733.1:447-834 GCF_001194135.2 Octopus bimaculoides | reverse complement strand
TATATATATATATATATATATATATATATATATGCATATGAAATATATTTCCATTCAAGATAGAGACGAGTGTTTGGAAGTAATAAGAATGATATAATATCACAGCAGAATATATTTAGAAGAAAGGAGGGGAAACTGTGATTGAAAAGTAATAAAATATATGAGAAAAGGAAGAGGAGAGGGAGAAAAGGAAGAGGAGGGGGAGAAGGGGAAGAGAGTCGACTGTTATATAACATCAAATATGAAGTTGGGAGGTTGATTAGCATGGAAGTGGTGAGAGACAAAGATATAGGTGACAACGAAAATGAGGTAAATATAGCTGTGTGTATGTACAGAGATATGTGCGTGTATGTATGTATGTATGTATGTATGTATGTATGTATGTAT
>NW_026382733.1:315-437 GCF_001194135.2 Octopus bimaculoides | reverse complement strand
ATGTATGCATGCATGAGAGTATGTACGTATATACGTATATATAAACTATACACAAATATACATATATGTACTTATATATATGTGTGTGTGTGTATGTATATATACACATATATGTACTTGTA
>NW_026382733.1:0-305 GCF_001194135.2 Octopus bimaculoides | reverse complement strand
GTATGTATATATACACATATATGTACTTGTAAATATATGTGTGTGTGTGTGTGTATATACTGGTAAACGTACGTATTACCAAGCATGCACGAACATATATATGCATTATGTGCACATATGTTTGTGCGTGTGTGTGAGTGGGATTTTTTACATTTATATTTTACTGAAAAATTTTTAAAAGGTAGACAGACCGATCGATCGATTGGTAGATAGATAGAGAGACAGAGAGGTATAGGCATACGTACATACATACATACAGACAGACAGATAGACAGACAGACAGATAGATAGATAGATAGATAGAT
>NW_026382732.1:0-223 GCF_001194135.2 Octopus bimaculoides | reverse complement strand
CATCGTCGTCGTCTTCATCAATACCACCATCAGCATCATCGTCATCATTTTTCATCATCGTCGTCGTCGTCGTCGTCGTCATAGTCGTCATGATGGTGATGATGATCGTGATCATCATCATCATCATCATGATCATCATCATCATCATCGTTGTCGTCGTCACCGCCGTGATCGACATCAGCCGAAACGTTGTGTTAACAACAAACAAGATGAGGACAAATAT
>NW_026382730.1:0-360 GCF_001194135.2 Octopus bimaculoides | reverse complement strand
TGTGTATATATGCGCACATTTACGTGTAGATACATATGTACACATACATGCAGACACATGTATACGCTTACGTGTAGATACATATGTGCACATATATACACATACGTGTATACACATGCGTATACATACATGTACGTACATGTGCACACAGATGTGTAGATATACATGTGTATATTAAGGCATGCTTGTATAAGTTTAGAAATGTATATATGTATTCGAAAATTAAATTACGAATTAAAAGCAGCTCTAGTGACACAGGGGAACAATTTTGAAAGTAATTCCTGTTGAACGTGTTTATTCACTTGATTCGGACAAAAATTAGCATGTTGATTTCAAAACCGTATCACTTCGAGTTTTTTT
>NW_026382729.1:0-417 GCF_001194135.2 Octopus bimaculoides | reverse complement strand
ATAGATAGATAGATAGATAGATAGATAGATAGATAGATAGATTGATATGTGCGTGTGTGTGTTGTGTCTGTACGTGTGTGTGTATGTGTGTGTATTAGACTACCTGTGACACGTTGGGTCACTTGAAAAGTCTGAGTTTCTCAGAAACGGATTTTTGTTTCGTGGGTTATTTTGCTTGCTTTCAACGAATGTGTCATAGAAATCGAGCGTAAACAGATCTTTTCCCCTGAAAAGGAAACATTTGGCTGGTATTTCTTGCACGCTGTGCTACAACGTAACAGGTATTTCGAGTCCCTTATCGAAAATAGCTGTTACATGGTCGCAGGGTGTGCTAGAAATAGCAGCCAAATTTTTGGCGCTGGGATACGTTGAACGTACTCGAAAATAAATATGCAAAAAAAAAAATTAAGATAACAT
>NW_026382728.1:0-548 GCF_001194135.2 Octopus bimaculoides | reverse complement strand
CACACACACACACACACACACACACACACACACACACATTTGTCTGTAAGAGTGTTTGTATGTGTGTTTGTGCATACGCGCGTGCGAGTACGTCCGTCAGTGAGTTTGCGAGATGAGCTTTTGAATCATTTCGAGCTTGAGGTATATACCAGCAGTGATAGGTTTGTCATCGCTTGAGTTCGGAACGTTTAGCAAGCGAATCAAAGATGGACATATGTCGTTCCGAAGCAGATTACATAACCTCAAATATCAAGCTTCTAAATGCATGTATGTATATATGTATGTATATATGTATGTATGTATGTATTAGGTATGTAGGTAGGTAGGTAGGTAGGTAGGTAGCTAGCTAGCTAGCTATGTGCCCGTGTATAAATATATATATTATATTTATATGTGTATATATATATATATATATATATATATGTATATACACATACATTCATAGTATATATATATGACATATACATATATGCATATAGGTATCTATCTATCTATCTGTCTGTCTGTCTATCTATCTATCTATCTATATGTCTGTCTTTCTGTCTGTC
>NW_026382727.1:0-274 GCF_001194135.2 Octopus bimaculoides | reverse complement strand
ATTATTCCAAAGGAATAAATGGTGTAAAATAATGTAATCTTCTCATCAGGAAAAGCAAGAGAATAATACAGTGTTAACTGTAAGAGATTGACAGGATGAACCAATCTAAATTAAATTTCTTATTATAATCTTTAAGATGCCAGCAGAATTAGATTTATGTCTGATAATTCTAAGATTAAGAATTCTTTGTATCAGTGTAAAATCACTTCCGGTACCGAAGTCTATTTTTATATCGGGTCTTCTGCCTCTCAGTTATGTAAAAGAATTTCCAATC
>NW_026382726.1:0-337 GCF_001194135.2 Octopus bimaculoides | reverse complement strand
TAGGGTTACGGTTTTAGGGTCAGGGTTAGGGTTAGGGTTTAGGGTTAGAGCGAACCTAGAAGGGACAGACCCCTTATTTTTTGGTAAGTTTTCCTAAGTTACTCCAATTCACATCCCCAATGCAAACCTTCAGATCAACCTTTTCCTATACAGATCTCTAATGCAACTTTAAAAAAAAAACAGTCAATGAATGGAAATAACCAATAAACTGATTCCTTTTGGGATTTCCCAATCAAATTGCCAGCAAAGCATTTTCAGCAAAACCAATTTCAACGGATTTTGCTCACATCTGATGTCCATGTTACTTATTTTGGTTTGAAATAAAGCACTTGATCAC
>NW_026382725.1:0-243 GCF_001194135.2 Octopus bimaculoides | reverse complement strand
AAGGCAAAGTCGACCTCGGCGGAATTCGAACTCAGAACGTAAAGACAGACAAATCATACACGAATATTCCAATTGTCCAGTGCAAGTCTCAGTCCTGTTTATCTCTAGTTCAATTTTCTCTTAGTTCTTCGTTAGCAGATACCTTTGAATACATACAAGCATACGTAGAGGCGTAGGTATGCTTGTGTGGGTAAGAAGCTCGTTTTGTAACCATGTTTAGTCCCACTGCACGGCAGCTTAGGC
>NW_026382724.1:0-489 GCF_001194135.2 Octopus bimaculoides | reverse complement strand
TGTCTTCAATCTGGCGCGCTAAGTCCGGAAATAACTCTGCAGTTAAAAAAGTTTTGCAGCTAATTTCTACCCTTATTAATAAATTTTAAATAATGACGTTCTCAAACCGGTAAATTAGCTCCACCTCTTGTTTAGCTTATAGCTTACAGCTTTTGTTTACTAATTTTACTTTGATCCATTTTGCCTTCCCCTATTTTAATCATTTAATTTAAACCTTTAGTATAGCGTTCACAGCCTCTCTCCCGTAATAACTCTATGTAAACCAGCGTTCTTGTTTCTAACGGTCACTCACTTAGCCATATAATATTATAACTCGAACGTAACCATATCATTTGGCATTTGTCTTGCTTCTCTATGTTGGTTCCCTGACGATGAATATATGTGCAATTCCAGCACCTCTTAATTCTTTGGAGTTGAGTGCACATATATTTTGAAACATTTGTAGGAATTAAAGGAACTTTTGTTTATATGCGTTTTGCTCCATTTATT
>NW_026382723.1:0-382 GCF_001194135.2 Octopus bimaculoides | reverse complement strand
ACACACACACACACACACACACACGCACACATATTTAACGCACTTTGTATACATATTTGTATAAGGGTGTGACGTTTTGGTTAACATTTCTACATTCTTCGACTTCAACTTTATACATGTACACGTGTTTTGTAGCATGATTACATAGATTTGAATGCATGTACACATATACGCATCTATGAATGTATGTATGTATATACTACGTTTTGTATGTATTATGTATGTATCTTCATATGGTTGTGTGTCTGGTTGTATATATTGTACATACTTGTATGTATATGTGTATATATGTAGGCACGAATGTACATAACTATGCAAGTCAGTCACTGTATATGTACACGTGTAACATGTTTTCGCGCTTATCAATATATATATATATATA
>NW_026382722.1:0-532 GCF_001194135.2 Octopus bimaculoides | reverse complement strand
TCACATATAGAGAAATTAATAAGTAAAAGCACAATAAATAAGTATAATATTATACAAAGTAGATATAAGATAATAATAAAACGACTCCACGTAGGGATGTGAAGAGAGAGAGAGAAAGGGGAAGAGACCGTAAATAATACACAGATACACAGAGAGTAATACACACACAATAGACATATATGCACTAACCTGTGATACGTATGAGAGATAGAGATAGTTGCATAGAAAATAAATAAGTAAATAAATAGATAAATAGATAATTAAACGAATATATAGATATATCTGTCACATACCTGTGATAAATGTAAGGCAGAGACAGATAAAATATACAAATAAAAGTATATAAAGGGCATGGATACATAGGAAGTGAACCCATACACATATAAAACCTCAAGGACGGCCATATTATGTCAACAACACAACTAACACGGTCAACAGTAGCAACGGCGCCGATGTCAATAACAACAACAACAACAACAACAACAACAACAATTACCACGATGTCAACATTGTGGACGAACACACATACACA
>NW_026382721.1:0-301 GCF_001194135.2 Octopus bimaculoides | reverse complement strand
GATTAAGTTTATGTTTATTCTCAAATTCCTTATGTACTTTTATTTGTAAATGTGGTTGTCAATATACATGGTTTGTCATAAACACTTGTACTTTGTGGTTTTTTGTCACTTTAGTTACAAATTAAGTTAATGAATTCAACGGGATAAACTGTTTGCAAGTCGTTGGGTACAGCATATTATCCTCCATTTTCTAATTGATATATAAATTTAGGGTAAAACAAACCTCCCCTTTTAACTGCTCCCACTTATTAACCTGGTATAACACTAGTGTAACAATAATTGGGTACCCTCCCAGCAGTAT
>NW_026382720.1:0-347 GCF_001194135.2 Octopus bimaculoides | reverse complement strand
TGTTGGGCGTGTTTGAATAAATGACTTCAATAAATTATTCAGAAGAGATGCGCAACGTCGATAGATTCAGCAGTAACTCCCACACTTGTAGAATTGAGGTCTGTTTTACAGCAAATTAGTCGGCAATTTGACTTGAATTCATATACATGTTTGCATATCTGTACATTTATACATGTGTGCGTGTGTGACTCTGTGGGGCTGTATGTTAAGAAGCGCATGATTCCGAGTTCAGTCCCACTCCGTGGTAACTTGAGCAAGCTTCTTCTACTGTAGTCTCGGGTTGACCAAATCCTTGTGAGAGGATTTGTTTGAAGGAAATTGAAAAAAAGTCAGTCGGATATATATAT
>NW_026382719.1:0-391 GCF_001194135.2 Octopus bimaculoides | reverse complement strand
AGAAACAGAGAGACATCGAGGGAGTGAGAAAGATTTTGCATTCGATTAATTTCATGTATAACATTAGCAAATTACAATATTTTTCTTGAAAAACAAAAGATATCTCCTTCGGACTCTTTCATTAGATAAAACAGCATAAATTGACGTGCGTTTCATTGCGGTATTTTCTGTTGTAAAGAATGTAAGTTGATAATAATGTTAGGTAACAAAACGTTTTGTATTAATAACGATGATATGAAGATACAAAATATAATTAAATTATATACTATCATCAGCCTCTCCAATTGCAAAGAGTAATGGCTTCAAATTTTGCCACAGGGGCAGCAATTTTGGAGGAGGGATGAGTCGATTATATCGACCCCAGTGTTCAACTGGTACTTATTTTATCGAC
>NW_026382718.1:0-334 GCF_001194135.2 Octopus bimaculoides | reverse complement strand
ATATATATATATATATATATATGTGTGTGTGTATGTACGTATATGTGTATGCATATGTATGTGTATGTGTGTGTGTACGTATATATGGATAGGTATACGGGTAAAGTGTATGTATGCATATGTATACGGGTAATATAGTATAGTAAAGAGAAATAAACAAAATAATTAATTAATCTAGTGGAAATCCACAGGAGAGCAATAAAAATAGAAAATTAAGGAGTTATCTCCCCTATAATAACAAAGACGAAAGCTAACGAGATCCTAAAGACTTCATAATAGTTATATATGTGTTTTTTCGTGTTTTGTTCGAAAGGTAACCACTTCTGAAGAAGTG
>NW_026382717.1:0-262 GCF_001194135.2 Octopus bimaculoides | reverse complement strand
CCCTCGTCGAATAACCCTTTGATTAGGGACGTTCCAGCGATAATGTCGCATCTTAATTTTTAGGCACAGTAATCTAGCACTGTACTGGAACATAACGTATAACCCTCTTTCGTGTATGAATTTATGCTAGAGAGATTTGGTTGCTAATTTTAGCCGTTTGGAAGGCCACCTAGAGCCTCGCTCATTGTTCTTAAGTTAAATCTTAAGTTTTCATTCTTTCTTTTATTCTTTTATTTGTTTCAGTCATTTGATTGCGGCCATG
>NW_026382716.1:0-453 GCF_001194135.2 Octopus bimaculoides | reverse complement strand
ACACACACACAAACACACACATATATATATGTATGTATGTATGATGAATTATATGAGTTGAAAATGCGCTAAATCTTTATATTTAGTATATGCATATATATGTTGGTTTTTTTTAAACGTACGATGTAAATGCTGTATGCACATATTTATATAAATGGAAGTATAAATACAACAGTATTTTCACATAACAAATTTGTGTTTTTCAATTACGAGAATACATCTTGACAATTGATACCAAACTTATTGTGATTTGCGGACGGTTCTATTTGGTGCTAAGTAGGCGTTCTTATTAAACGATAACTACAAAGATGAAGCATTTGTAGGAAATGAATTCATACACTCATTTTACCACAGAGCAAGAAACTTTGAGACATAATCCATAATAAGCAGACATTAAGTAACAAAACAAAAACTCCACTGCACTTCATACATATAACTGTTTACCTTTCAAAC
>NW_026382715.1:0-555 GCF_001194135.2 Octopus bimaculoides | reverse complement strand
TCAGTACTTTTGACCTAGTTTTGGATCATTAAAAAATGACTAAAATTTGGGAGTTAAGTCCCCCATTAGGGGGTCTTAGAATCCTCATGAGAAGTGGAAACTTTGAGAATACTTCTTGATGTGTGTCAATTACCCATGGTCGAAATTTCATCAACATCTAAAATTTATGAATTTTCATGGGGGTTCTGCCGCCTTTAATTCAAACCAAACATACTGCATTATACCTGCCTTATGCATTGAATCTAAGTTCCAAATATCATAAGGATCCATTCAGTAATTTTTGTCCACGAAATTGTATGAAACACACAGCATTACCCTTCTTCCTAGGCTTGGATTTTGTGTTCCAAATTTCGCTAGGATCGGTGTAGTAGTTTTTGAATGTATAAGTAACACACGAACACACACAAAGACATTGACTTATATATAATAGATATGAATATGCACGTATACATACATGTATGTGTGTGTGTATTATACACACACACATACACACACACACAAAGAGAGATTGATAGATACAACTGAGTGGGCAAACAAAAATATGAGACACTGCCT
>NW_026382714.1:1501-2225 GCF_001194135.2 Octopus bimaculoides | reverse complement strand
TGCAACATGCCCAAACATTCTAGAAGGTTCAGAATTCCTCTTCAAAGAGTATCCTGTCTACGCCGTTAAATTACTTTTCTTACCCTCTTAACCTGGGTTAATTTTAACCATTACAATGCTGTTAAAGAGTCTCTATAGCCGTATAATTTTTACAGAGGAAACAGCAGTTGTATTTTTACAAGAAAACAATCTCCTAGGTACTTCACAAGAAGCAGACAAATGTCATTGAAGTGGTAGCGTCATGTAGACGGCATTATTCAATGTTACTCAATTTCTTTTTATCATGCTCTACTTTAACGGTCTTATAGGAGTCGTAGATCGCACGCTTATGTGTAAAAGGTTAATTGAAGGTATACTGCAAGTTAAATGTAGTTTCTCAGCGTAGACAGAATTCTACGGTAGACTGCACGTTAAAGTGCGTAGCACAATTTTTTCATTTTAATACAATTTTTAGATTAGCTCTGAAAGTGGCTAAACAGGTTTGACGAAGTATTCAGATGTTAATCTACGTATAAAACAACCTTGAATTCTGTGCAGTAAGAGAGTAAGGGCAGTAAGTACATCATGACTTACCAGCTTTGTTCTTGTGAATATATTGGTGCAGGTGTGGCTGTGTAGTAAGTAACTTACTTACCAACCACATGGTTTTCTTTTATGTATTGGGAAAGGGTGTTTCCAAAGGTGGATAAAGATTTCTGGTATATAATTACTTCTAAGTATATAT
>NW_026382713.1:0-316 GCF_001194135.2 Octopus bimaculoides | reverse complement strand
TCTATCTATCTATCTATCTATCTATCTATCTATCTATCTATACATGTATCTTTTTCCTCTCAATCCTTTCTGTCGAAGAGCGCAGGCTCGAAACGTAAAAGACTTTTCCATTTTTCCCGAGCGTTAAACTAATACACTTGTTTGTTATTCCTACGCGTGTCTTCGTCTTTTGTTTTCTGTAAATTGTAAATTTGAACTATATATATATATACATATATATATATATATGGTGGTGGTGGCGGTGGCGGTGACGGCGATGATGATGATGATGATGATGTGTGATGGTGGTGGTGGTGATGATGATGATGATAATGAT
>NW_026382712.1:220-324 GCF_001194135.2 Octopus bimaculoides | reverse complement strand
ATACATATATATATATATATACATATATATACATACATACATATATACATGCAAACATATATATACATACATACATATATATATACATACATACATATACATAC
>NW_026382712.1:0-115 GCF_001194135.2 Octopus bimaculoides | reverse complement strand
ACAGAACATTTATGGCGAATTAATGCGGAACTTACAACCCTTGTAACCTGATTATAAATTCTCGTTTGTACCTATCATCATAGGTGCAATAGGTTATGCACCAACAAATTTGCAC
>NW_026382711.1:0-306 GCF_001194135.2 Octopus bimaculoides | reverse complement strand
AGCGGTATTTGAACTCAGAAAGTAGAGGCGGAAGAAATGCTGCTTAGCATTTTGTCAGACGCGCTGACAATTCTAGTAGCTCACCGCCTTAAGAACAATAGTAATGATTTCAAATTTTGGCACAAGGCCAGCATTTTGCGGGGAAGGGATGAGTCGATTACATCGACCCCAGTGTTTCACTGGTACTTAATTTATCGACTCCGAAAGAATGAAAGACAAAGTCGAACCCAGCGAAATTTGAAGTCAGTACATAAACAAGCAATTTCTCCGGCGTACTAACGATTCTGCCAGCTCGCCGCCTAAATA
>NW_026382710.1:0-258 GCF_001194135.2 Octopus bimaculoides | reverse complement strand
TGCGCAGATTTGTATGTTTGTTTTATGGATGCGTTTTTGTGCATATATTTTCATGTCTAGGCGTATGCATATGTATTTATGCGCTGATTTGTATGTATGTATGTATATCGATTTGTATGTATGTCAATATGTATGCAGATATGTATGTTTTCTTTTATGTATGTATTCTCATGCATGTAGTTGCATAACTAGGCATGCTCATATATAGTTAAATGATAAATTTCTGGAAAGTTTTACAGATTTTCACAGTTCCAGTGA
>NW_026382709.1:0-261 GCF_001194135.2 Octopus bimaculoides | reverse complement strand
GCTGTGTCACGTTGATTTTGTCTGATAATTACTTAATTGTACACAAGTATTTGGAAACTTCAGCCACTACTTACGCGTTAACTCAGTAGTTAATTCGGTTGATTGAACATCTAATCCTCGTTGTTGAGCGATGGACACCCATTGAATTAGTAGTTTTATACATTTATATATGATATACATATGTGTGTGTGTATATATGTATATATGTATAAATAATACAAATAATATGTGAGTATATGCATATATACGTATATGTATGTA
>NW_026382708.1:0-965 GCF_001194135.2 Octopus bimaculoides | reverse complement strand
ATATATATATATATATATATATATATGTATATATATAGAGAGAGAGAGATTTTATATATGTACATATAGATAGATTTTTATGGATTTTATACTTTTCTTTTAGATTTTCTAAATTTTTAAATTAGTATTTTGTAGAGTACGCTTTTCTTGATGGTGATTGGTCTCCATTGTTTGAACTGTATACTGGTGGTTCTTCTCTAAATTATATGTATATATAGCTCCAATTATGGAGGGAACCTGTGGAAGAGGTTGACCCAGAAAGACGTGAGACAAAGTGGTGAAAAAGGATCTTTAGGTGCTGGACCTCACTGAGGAAATGACAAATGACTGGGAGTTGTGATAATTTGCTCTACTTAAGAAGACACGTCAAGCCAATTAAAATTGCTGTTTCCATACATACAGGTTTGTCCTTTAAAGGTGTCAGTGCCATGTAAAATGTACTCGTGCCAGTGCTGTGTAAATGCACCTGTGCCAGTGGTGCATAAAAAGTACCCAGCATACTCTATAAAGTGGTTGGTGTTAGGAAGGGCATCCAGCTGTAGACGCCATGCCACAACAGACAATTTGGAGTCTGGCCAGCTTCTCTCAAACTGTCCAAGCCATGCCAGCATGGAAAACATGTTAAATGATGATGATGATGATGATGATGATGATGATTCACAGACACAGATAGATATAGGTTCTTTGGACCTTTTAAAATGAAGTTCATTGCCTACTTTCCTGTTCCTTTGTCATTATTTAATTTCATATATATATATATTTGTGTATATAAATATATATGTATATAAATATATGTATATATATATATTTATGTATATGTATATAAATATATATGTATATTTATGTATATGTATATAAATATAGGTGTATATAGATATATATGTATATTTATGTATATGTATATAAATATGTATGTATATTTATGTATATGTATATAAATATATATATATATTTATGTATATATA
>NW_026382707.1:0-320 GCF_001194135.2 Octopus bimaculoides | reverse complement strand
CCATTCGTCACCATTTCTCCTTTTTGAGTTCGCACGGTCGTTTCCTTACATATATATAGGGTGCGATGCGATGGGTAAATTGTCACCATTTTATAGTTTTAATTTTGCGCACGGCTATGCACCATGCCACACAAGCCGGAGAACACAGTTATGGCAATCAGAAAATTTCTGCGACTACATCACCCCTAACATCTAGCCACCTAACTCCCCAGACAGCAACCCCCTTGATTATCATGTGTGGGGCGCAGATGAGCGACAGACCAATGGAACTCTTTGTAACACCAAAGATGAATTGAAGGCAATGATTATGGCAGCATTCA
>NW_026382706.1:0-403 GCF_001194135.2 Octopus bimaculoides | reverse complement strand
GATCTTGTCAAATTCTTTCACCGCTATATTATGATCGCAAGGAATACTCACATCAATTAATAAACACTTCTTCTTTATCTGATCTTTTATAATAATATCCGGTTTATTAGCTTATATAGTTTTGTCGGTATGTACGGAGAAGTCCCAGAGAATCGATACATTTTCTCCCTCAGTCACAGCTTCAGGATGGTGTTTATACCATCTGTCAGTGGTTTTGATTTTATAATGCTGACCAGTGTAAATACTGGCCAACTCTGTCATGTCTTGCTTTATATTCTACAGGTGCTAAGACTCTACACCCTGAGATTAGGTGGTCTATAGTTTCAATCGCATCATTACAAAAACGGCATTTGGGGTCAGCTCCATTTTTTATCACATTAGCTTGGGAGTTCTGGGTTAATAA
>NW_026382705.1:0-577 GCF_001194135.2 Octopus bimaculoides | reverse complement strand
CAGGTCTTTGTATTTTGAAAGTTTTTCCATTTCTTTTAGAGAGACGTTATCATCTGCTGGTATTGATATATCAATTAGAAAACATTTTTTTCTTCATAATCTTTGACAACTATATCTGGTCTATTTGCCTTAATTTCTCTATCTGTTTGTATTGGCATATCCCAGAGTATGGTTGCTTTCTCGTTTTCTGTGACTTTTTCTGGCGTGTGTTTATACCATCTTTTTTCTGTTGTTATTCCATAGTGTTGGCATAGCTTCCAGTGTATATAGGTCCCAGTTCTATCGTGTCTGTGAATATATTCCTTCTTAGCCAGGACTGGCAGCCAGAGATGATATGATTTATTGTTTCTTGTCCATCTCCACATATTCTACAGTAACTTGTTATGTTTCTTTTCACTATATGTTTTTGGTAATTTCTGATGGGGAGGCTTTGGTCTTGTGCAGCAATTAAAAATCCTTCAGTCTCTGCTTTGAGTCCTGAGCTTCTCAGCCATTGCTGGGATTTTTCCCTGTCTATTTCTTTTGCGTTTAGTTTAGCCCAGTATTTACCTTGTAGGGGCTTTTCTTGCCATCGTTT
>NW_026382704.1:0-255 GCF_001194135.2 Octopus bimaculoides | reverse complement strand
TCTCTCTCTCTCTCTCTCTCTCTCTCTCTCTCTTTCTCTATCTCTCTATCGAGGTATATGTATGTTCGTTACGTATGCATATATGTATGTGCTTATGTATGTAGGTAGACATGAATACGTGTATACAGTGCATATATATAGTTATATATCTGTATATCGGACATCCAATCTATATATCATGCTTACTTTATACTTTTCTTTCTCTCTATTCGTGCTTCTACAGGTCGTTCTTCTATCTATCTATCTATCTATCTA
>NW_026382703.1:0-212 GCF_001194135.2 Octopus bimaculoides | reverse complement strand
GGTTCAAAAAGCCTTGCAAGTGGATTCGGTAGGCGGAAAGTGAAAGAAATACACCATACATACATACATACATACATACGTACATAGGTACGTACGTACGTACGTACGCACGTACATATGTATGTATGTATGTATGTATGTATGTATGTAGGTACGTGTGTATGTATGTATGTATGTATGCATGTACGTATGTATGTACATGTGTGTGTGTG
>NW_026382702.1:0-459 GCF_001194135.2 Octopus bimaculoides | reverse complement strand
GGAGACCACTGTGGGTAGCAGTATTCAAAGTGAGACTGAGTAAATGTAGAGATGAGAAGGATAATAGCATCAGTATCTCTAAACTGGAAAATTCTAAGCATCTGAAAGAATATTCTGTCGGCCATATCATTGATGCTTGCATTCCACTTTAAGTGTTGCCAACAGTTACACATAGGTCTCTGATATTAATTAATGCTATGAGAAACTCTCCCAAGGAAAAAGAGTATGGTTGTTTAAGTACATTGTATTTTCCATAGAGGATGAGCTCAAATTTTTTCATTTAGCTGCATGTCCCCTCCCCTCCCCATTGAATCACAGAGTGAGTTCTGTCCAGATGCATATTGACTTTCTGGAGCTTAAAGATTATAAGAAATGTTATTGTTTGATGACATTTTTGGAGTTATTTACGTAAATAATAAAAAGAAGTAGGCCTAATACAGTACCCTGGGGAGCACCACT
>NW_026382701.1:0-487 GCF_001194135.2 Octopus bimaculoides | reverse complement strand
ATATATATATACCACATCTCTTGTAACCAGTGAAAGTGCTGTACCATTGTACCAAAGCAATTCTTCGAATACTTGTATCCATATTAGAAAGTATATCTTGCCAGCGAGAATTGTATGTTGTTGACACCATAAGATTTTTATGCACGTTCGAGAGAACTTGAATAATATCTTCTTTTTTTTTTTTTTATAATATAAGCTCACACATTAAGCTATACACAATACTGTATAGAATATTAGGTGGTTTTTCTATTGTTTATAGCTTTATGTCAGTGCTTCGAGAGACATTATTCCCGATTCCCCGCCACCGCCCACCAAATGAAAATAATTGTTTCCCGTTCTATCGAAGGTTTTTCACATTCTTATCACATCAGCAACATACAGTTCTTGCGGGTTCAAAAACTGACGTTATTATCAAGAAACAAAGGAGTGAACATGATGGTGGGAAAGGTAGCCATGATGTCAGATGCGGTAGCATGAGTTGATGATG
>NW_026382700.1:1792-2007 GCF_001194135.2 Octopus bimaculoides | reverse complement strand
TGTGTGTGTGTGTGTGTGTGTGTGTGTAGAAAGTTGGAAAGTAACACACAAGTTGATATGTATAAGGAAAATAGGACAAAGTAGAAAATGCTAAAATAATTTTATCACGAGGAACGTTTTAGTACCGGTTTCAGTTCAAAAAGTTGCAAAGGCTGATAAAATTATTTTAGCAATTTCTACCTTCTTTTATTTCCCTTATATATATATATATATAT
>NW_026382700.1:0-723 GCF_001194135.2 Octopus bimaculoides | reverse complement strand
ATATATATATATATATATATATATATACAGTGTGTCCGTAAATTTACTATACAGTTAGACTGAAAGAAACTCTATGATACGGTTGCTGAGGCATATGTAAAGTCTCAAGAAATCAATTCACCATGGTAGTTCGGGAATTGGTATCAAACGAACTTCACTACATAAAATACTTACAAAACTCAATATGAGACCTTAAATTCCGCGCCTAATTCACGAACTTTTGGAGGATTAACCTGATCGCAGACCTCAATTTTGCGAACAGTTTGTAAGTCAAGGAAGGCAAGTTTTTAAGTCAGAGGAAGCCAATCTTGTAAGTCAGAAGAAGCCAAGAAGTATTGAAGCAGTTAATTATTGATGCATTTGGTAACCTTGATCCAAACTTGTGCACAAAGTTTGTCACATTGTGCTTTCACGTTATCGAGAATGCATTGAAGCTAATGGCTTACAATTTGAACATTTATCATAACTGTATTAAATGAAATTGATTGTCTATATTGTTACAATATTTTCTGATGTAATCCATATATTTTCTGAAAATCCTTTTAATGTAAGTATGATATTTTTTTATTACAATTAACTGTATAGTAACTTTACGGTTAGGTAGAAAGATATACGGATAGGCAAGGCAGACTGATATACAAGAAAACACATTGAACGTAAGTTACATACTGTAGTGTTGTGATGTATGTATTCATATATATATATATATATATATATATATAT
>NW_026382699.1:0-302 GCF_001194135.2 Octopus bimaculoides | reverse complement strand
TGTGTGTGTGTGTACCTCTGTCTCCTTGTGTGTGCATGGCTGTGTGTGTGTGTGTGTTTTCAACTATGCACCTTGTTTGTATGCATGGATGTGCATCTCCATGTGTGTCGATGTGTGTCTCCATATGTGTCCTTGTGTGAAGTATAGTGTGTGTGTATATATGGTGATGTGTTTCAGTTTTCATTTGCGTATGTGTGCTTGTCTGTTCATATAACCTATGTACCTGTCCGTCCGTATGTTGTTCTGTTTACTTTCATATCCATATACTCACATACATGTGCATATACATATATATATATATA
>NW_026382698.1:0-279 GCF_001194135.2 Octopus bimaculoides | reverse complement strand
TTTGTCTACGTTTTGTTTGCAATGTCCTGTACCCAGATATGCATCCATATATACATGTAGATAAAGGTATGTGCATACATGTACGTATATACGCATATATTCATATATTATTTGTATTACATATATATACATATATACGCACGCACACACACACATATATATCTATGAAAAGTACCATTGGTCGATAACTGATGAAGAATTATGAACTTTCTGTTTGTCTCACATTTATTTTACATTCAGTATACGTTGTCGTTTGTTTATTTATTTTTATTTATATAT
>NW_026382697.1:0-409 GCF_001194135.2 Octopus bimaculoides | reverse complement strand
ACACACACACACACACACACACACACACACACACACATACACACAACCGCACTCACACATATGCACACGCACATACACATGTGTATATATTTATGTATTCGTATAATGAAATTTAAGCCTCAAGTTGCTTCACAATTTACCGGCATTAACAACTGAAAGTGAATTAGTGTTTGTACATTATAATTATATCTCTTGTTGAATGCGGGTTTTAATGTCCTCAGACAATATCTAGAAAAGAAAAGAAAACATGAGCCGTTGTTTATACAATGTTTAATTACACCATCTTACGGTCGTTTTAATAGTACAAGGAGATTATTGGTTACATAATGTTAAATTGCAAATTATATGATCTACACTTGCGGACAAATAGTCGGATACATCTATGTATGTATGTGTGTGTGTGTATATA
>NW_026382696.1:0-420 GCF_001194135.2 Octopus bimaculoides | reverse complement strand
ACGCATGTACGTACGTTCTTTCGTTCGTTCGTACGTATGAACGTACGTTCTTTCGTTGGTTCGTTCATTCAGTCGTTCTTTCGTTCGTACGTACTTATGTTCTTACCTGCGTCCAGACGTACATACGTAGAAACGTTTATTCGTTTGTTCGTTCACTCGTTCGTTCGTTCATTCGTTCGTTCGTTCGATCATTAGTTTGTTCGGACGAACGTACGTTCGTTCGTTGGTTCAGTCGTTCGTTCTTTCGTTCAGTCGTTCGTTCTAGCGTACATACTTATTTACGTACGCACGTTCGTTCTTCCGTTCGTTCTTCCGTTCGTTCGTTCGTTCGTACGTACCTTCGTTTGTTCGTACGTTCGTTCGTTCTTTTGTTTGTTCGGTCATTTTGATCATTCGCTCCTTCGTACGTACGTAAGTTTG
>NW_026382695.1:0-591 GCF_001194135.2 Octopus bimaculoides | reverse complement strand
ATGTTAGGGATGATGTGGTCACAGAAATTGTCTGACAGCCATGTCTGGGTCCTCCTGCTTGTGTGGTATGGTGAAGAGTCCCATTGCCAGACATAGGGTCTTTCAGTAACCGCCTTCTTGACCCAGGGCAGCACTACCTCCTCCAGGCACTTGATGTAGGCTTCCATGTTGTGTCTGAGGCTGTGGGGGAAGATAAATGGAGGCATAACGTCGCCATCACTAGTAATCACTCCAAACCCCATGATGTTGACTGGGTGTTTGATTTTTTATCACTCTTGATCATTGTTTTGGGGACACGGCAAATCAATGGTTGCTCTGTGCGTTCCCCATCGGATCCTGGCAGAAATTTTTCTCCTCTGAGAAAAACTAAAGCATGTTCGGTTGGAGAAGATGTTTGGGTTTGGTAAAAACCTTTGTAGCACTCACCCCGCCGGACTTATTCTTTGTAAGCCTAGTACTTATTCTATCAGTCTTTTTTGTCGAACTGCTAAGTTACAAGGACATAAACACACCAAGCAATGGTGGGGACACGCACGCACACATACACACACATAAACAAACATACCCACTTTCTCTCACTCTCTCTGTGTC
>NW_026382694.1:0-245 GCF_001194135.2 Octopus bimaculoides | reverse complement strand
GGCTTCCAACAAACCTTGGTCCTTTACAGTTCATACTGGAGAAATGTACTGCATGTTTATAAATTCTTTCATTTAAAAATATTCTCTTGTATTCCCCATCCTGGGTCAAACACAAAATGTTTCTATATCGAGATAAACCAAAATATTTCTCCCACCCACCATGAATGTACAAAAAACTGTCATCAATTGCCATCCTGTCATCATCAAAAGAATAACACAACATGTAGTGTCTGACTGAATGTAAA
>NW_026382693.1:0-688 GCF_001194135.2 Octopus bimaculoides | reverse complement strand
TATATATAATGGAACAAAAAGCAATAGAGGACAATAAAACATCCGGCCAGATAGACGATACAAAGGCGGACAGGAGAAACAACAATTAGAAGGACAGCAAAAAAAACAAACAAAAAAAAACAGACGGGTCATACGTGGCCTTTTCTCAGTGAAGTTTAACAGAAGTCCTTACAGTTTAGAGCAGTTAGACTTGAGGCAGTTCGATCTGGTTGCTCCCCAAAATCTTTAAGCTAAAAGCATTAGATTTTTTTGTAAGAAAGCTAGCGATTGTGTACAGCAAACAAGATAAAAAACGGAGAACATGGTGCCCAATTACAAATACAAACAAGAAAATAACAACAGGTGTAGTAGGGTAAGAAACTGGATATTAATTAATATCAATTTAATACCAAGAAACTAGCACATTAAAGGAATCAGGAGATTCAGAAAAAATTATCCGCGATCTCAAAACGATTATTGTACATGTATATATAAAAGTCCGTACTGATGAGAAACAGATATTTTCGGTAAGAAAATGTTAATTTTGAAACCTTGGTCTACGGATAAGCTTTGTATTTATTTCTTTAATTTTCACTAGCCTCGCCTGAATGTTTTTGCTTCGCTAGATTTTTCTTTGAGAACTATTCGATGATCTTCTTCTAACACATTAGCAGTCCACATTGTGGTCTCTTTTATATATATATATATA
>NW_026382692.1:0-238 GCF_001194135.2 Octopus bimaculoides | reverse complement strand
CTTTTCATCTCCTTCCTCTCTAACTTCCACCCTGCTCTTGACTTTACTTCGACCATCTCTGACACCTCTGTTAACTTCCTCGACATCTCTCTTTCCATCAATCCCCCTCCAACTCTCTAACTACCTCCGCCTTCTTCAAACCCACTGACTCCCACCTCTACCTCAACTTCTCCTTCTCCCATCCATTTCACACCAAACGAGCCATCCCCTACTCCCAGTTCCTCCGCCTCCGACGTTT
>NW_026382691.1:0-442 GCF_001194135.2 Octopus bimaculoides | reverse complement strand
ATTCTTTTATTCTTTTACTTGCTTCAGTAATTTGATCGTGGTCATGCCATTAGTCGAACAAATCAACTCCAGATCTTATTCTTCGTAAGCCTGGTACTTATTCTATAGGTCACTTTTGCTGAACTGCTAAGTTACAGGGATGTAAACATATCAACATTGGTTGTCAAGCGATGAAGGGGTGGGGGACGAACACAGACCCACACATGAACACACACATATATATATATATATATATATATATACATACAATGGGCTTCTTTCAGTTTCCGTCTACGAAATCCACTCACAAGGCCTTGGTCGTCAGAAGACACTTGCCCAAAGTGCCACAACTGTCTATCTATCTGTCTGTCTGTCCGTCTGTCTGTCTGTCTGTCTATGTGTCTATCTATCTATCTCTCTATCTATCTATCTATCTGTATATATATATATATATATATATATA
>NW_026382689.1:0-452 GCF_001194135.2 Octopus bimaculoides | reverse complement strand
ATATATATATATGTATGTATGTATGTATTTGTATATACTAGTTTCGGCCAGTATAGGCCCAGGCCATGTCTAACTCAATAGCATTACCTGGTGTAGGCTCTTAATCATATATGAAGTACCGTATCCCACTCTAAACAAAGAGTTATTATTGTTGGAGACATATCCGGTTCTAGGATTTTGAAGAAATTTTGAAGAAATTTTGAAGAAATTTTGAAGAAATTTGTCCAGTGAACATTTGAATTTTATGGGATCCGTTTCCGTTTTCACGTATTTTGTTATGGTATTAAAGAGAGCTGGACCGGTTGAGGTAAAGTAATTGTGACGTAATGTTGCTATGCGTACCGAGATCGATTACATATATACATAAGTATACATATAAAGATATATACATATATATATGCGCATATATACATATATATAGATATGTATACAAATATATATATATATATGTA
>NW_026382688.1:0-539 GCF_001194135.2 Octopus bimaculoides | reverse complement strand
ATTTATTATTCTCCATTTTAACCATCGGTTAGAATGGTAAGTGGCTGTTGTTGTTGTTAGTGCGATGGTTGAGGTGGGAGTGAAGACGAGGTGGGCAAGTGGCGGATTGATGATGTATAAGGAGAAGCTGTGTGTATTTGTTTGTGTGTGTGTGTGTGTGTGTGTGTGTGACATGGTTTAGAGGAACTAGCAGTCCAGTAGCAGGTGAAGGACAGATCTGTCTGGCGTGGTCATGTATGCGCTTATGTATATATATGTATGTGTGCGTGAGTGTGTGTGTGTTTGTGTGGGCGTGAATGAATGCGTCTATGCGCACGTCTGTATGTGCCTGTGTGTTTGTATGCGTGTACGGATATGCATGTGTGCGTATGTGTATGTGTTCGTGTGTTTGCATGTATGTGTTTGCATGTGTGTGTACTTCAGTGAATGCGTGTGTGTGTGTGTATGAGTCTTTTGTGTGTATGCATGTGTACGCGTGTTCGTGTGCGTGTGTGTGTGATGCGTGTAGGTGTGTGTGCGCTTCTTTGTGTGTGTGTGTG
>NW_026382687.1:0-282 GCF_001194135.2 Octopus bimaculoides | reverse complement strand
GGTCCAACGCTTCATTCTGTCCTTTTGCTTCTTGTTGTCTTCTTCCTCCAGCGCACCACATATTATATATATACATATATGATATACATATATATATATATACATATATATATGCACATACACACATACATATATACACACATATATATATGCTCAAATACATATATATACATATATATATATATGCACACATACATATATGCACACATACATATACATATATATATATATGCACACATACATATATATACATATACACACACACATATATATATATATATA
>NW_026382686.1:0-296 GCF_001194135.2 Octopus bimaculoides | reverse complement strand
TTCATTATTTTTTGTGGGGTGTAGTTTGTGACTTTTTCATAGTGTTGATTATCATCCGACGTTCGGCCAAGCCTGATCTTTCTCGCTTGGCCGGCCGTTGTGCATGCAACATCGATATTCCTCCCTGCGCCTGTGAAATCTTGCATCCCTGCCGTAAGGCTTTATTTCCATACACGCCAGCTTAATTTAATTCGTCCTTAATCGAAAGACACCTCAGGTTATGTCCTGTTATTATTTTTATTGTAATTGTGTAACATTGTTCGTTTTTTTTTTCGTCCTTGTTTTTGTATACATTC
>NW_026382685.1:0-692 GCF_001194135.2 Octopus bimaculoides | reverse complement strand
TTATAGAAGAAGCCAATAAACAAACAGGGTGATATAGACAGGGAAATTACGAAATTGATTGATAAATAGATGGGAAATAGTTACCGAATTTGCTTGATAAAGATACAAAGAATACATGGTTGCTTCTTTCGAATAATATATTATGCGATGATGTATTTGTTCGCTGTTCCTTCTTGTTGTTGAGTTGCATTTTTGTATGTGTTATTGAGTGTTTTAATCGGTGTTTGCTTGTTTATTAGAGAGGTATTTACGTCTTAACGTTCTTCTTTAAATAAGATGAGATGTCATTTGAACGATTTTCTATAACGCTTGAATCACTTTCTCTGCCTTCTCTCTGTTGCAACACTTCATTTTCTTCAGTTTTTATTTCATTTTGTTTTATTATATTCATACCTCTCTCATATCTGGTTTCTGTTTTTAACTTCTCACTTTTGTCTTTAGTTATATATCTGTTTTATCCAGTTATCCATTCCTGCTACTCTGCCTATTCACTATCTTACACTCTCTTTCTCCTAATAAATCCTGTATCTTTGCTCCTTCAATCTCTCCGTATTAATTTCCTTCTCTCTTTCTCTCTCCCCCTATGCCTCTCCTACTCTCTATCTCTCTATCTGTCTATCATTTTTGTTCTCCCCATTCTTTCTCCCATTCTGTCTATCTATCTAACTATCTCTTTCATTCTAAATATGTAT
>NW_026382684.1:0-374 GCF_001194135.2 Octopus bimaculoides | reverse complement strand
ATTATAAAGAAATTTATGGTGAAAATTTTTTCCAAGGGGGTGAGGAGAGGACTTTCGGAAAATTCACAAGATCCAATTTTTTTCCCTTGTAACTTTGAAGAAAATGGATATCTTTTAATGAAATCTAGTATATATATAAATCACAGTGTGTGTGTATATTGATTAACACATACATTTCCACAATTCTCAACCAATTTTCACCAAATTTTACACACACAATACTTAGGTCCCAAGGATGGTCATGCATTATAACATTTTGCCCAGAATTCCCGTATAAATGGACAAACCAGGAAAAATGGTTGTTTACACGGGTTTTTCTCTAATTCATTTCGTGTTGCAAGACAGTGTAGGAGAGAGAATAGTGATGTTGTAGG
>NW_026382683.1:0-301 GCF_001194135.2 Octopus bimaculoides | reverse complement strand
ATACAAAAAATGGAACAAGAACGCAACAGACTACCATATAACATCCGGGCAGATAGACGATACAAAGATGTACAGGACAAAACAATGACAACACGTTCGTGGCCTTCTCTCCTCAGTCAGGTTTCCAGATTATCAATACAGTTTTGGCCGGTTACACTTGAGACTCTTCAAATCTGGCTATGTATGTATGTATGTATGTATGTATGTATGTACGTACCTACCTACCTACCTACCTACCTACCGACTTACCTACCCACCAATCTATCTATCTATCTATCTATCTATCTATCTATCTATCTAT
>NW_026382682.1:0-422 GCF_001194135.2 Octopus bimaculoides | reverse complement strand
TATATATATATTTATATATATATATATATATTGAAATTGACTCACACACACATATTTGTTTGACTGTGTCTCCATTCATTTCTACGTGTGTACACGTACTCGTAAAATATATATGCCTTCAGGTATATTTAGCATATATATGTTTATGATTCTTTTCATCGCGCTATTCAATTGTATCTACACTATATTCAGAAGTAGAAATGCGTTATTTTTTATATACATTTCCGCACACAAACACACACATAGAGAATCGCACATCCTCTTCCTCTCACTCTGTCTTTGTCTCTCTGTCTCTGTATGTCTGTCTGTCTGTCTGCCTCCCTCCCTCCCTCTCTGCCGCTCTGGTCTTTCACTGTCTTAATTGTGTGTGTCTATATATACTTATATATACACGCGTCTGTACATCTCTCTCTCTTTTCCTT
>NW_026382681.1:0-453 GCF_001194135.2 Octopus bimaculoides | reverse complement strand
CGAGCATATTCACTCCTGTATACGAACATGTTCTCTGAAGGGAGAAAAGAAAAATGCATCACCTACTGTTTCATCTATGATGAAATATTATGAACAACACTTGCAAAAAATTGTTTCTATATTTTTTTCTGGTCATATATAATCTTTAATACACTGGTACATATCATAATTTAGATACCACTCAATAAGCGTACGTCACCTGATGTTTCTCAGATTATTACCCAAAGGAAACATATTATATAATATAGCCAAACTCTCTGAAATTAGACGTGGGTTGGTCACCATTTGCATGCCGTTCATTAGGACCAGCTCGTATTAGACACCGACAAGATGGCTGTCTTAGGTGAGTGGTTAAGCAATGAAAAGAACATCAATGAAAAGAAAAGCATGTATTTATTATTACATTAACCTCTGCCCTGTAGAGGCCAGTGTAATGCGTTTCTTACTGAAAAA
>NW_026382680.1:0-318 GCF_001194135.2 Octopus bimaculoides | reverse complement strand
GTGTCTAATGTTTGTCTGTCTGTCTGATGTCTGTCCGATAGCTGTGTGTATGTCTATCTGTATCTCTGTCTGTATGCATGTATGTATGTATGTATATATGTATACATACATACACACAACAACAGTACATTTTTATGTTTTCTCATTCGACTGCCCGTTTCCATAATCTTATTATGTTGATGCTTTGTTTTGGCCTTTTTTTAGTTTTCTTTGCTGTCAGTTTTTTTTCCTCTCCAGTGTTTTAATATTCCCAATGTTCTGTTCTTACACTTTCACTGTTCTAAATGCTTAAACACACACACACACGCACACTCACAA
>NW_026382679.1:0-675 GCF_001194135.2 Octopus bimaculoides | reverse complement strand
TCGAAACGTAAAATACTTTTTCATTTTTCCCGAGTGTCAAACTAATACACCTGCTTGTTGTTTATACACCTGCTTTCGTCTTTTGTTTTTCTATAAATTTCAACTATATATATATAAGAAAATAGAGATAATTAAATTGATAATTATATATTAATTACAAAATTTTGTAATTGATGAATTATTAATTTATCTGTCTTTTCTTATTTTCTTAAAGATATATATAAACACCACCGGTTTATCCAATTACCTTGTAGTTCAAAATTAAATATTAAATTCAATACTTTTTACAATAAATCAGTGTATTCATTGGATTAGATAACCTTTAATGAGTTTTTAACTTTTAATTGAACTTATATATATATATGTGTGTATACATATATATATTTATACACACACACACACACACATACACACACACATATATACTTTATTTAAAAGCAGCAGAAATATAACAAAAAGCTTTTACTCAGAGTTTCACGTTCCCGTTCATCCGACAGTTTTATATATATATATTAACAGCTAAATTTTTTCTTTCATTCTATCTGTTTATTTTCTCGTGTTCCTTTCTGCTGAAGAGCGTACGCTCGGAACTTAAAAGTCTTTCTCACCTTCCTGAGCGTCAAACTAATACACCTGCTTGTTATTTATACACCTGTCTTCATCTTTTGTTTTTCT
>NW_026382678.1:0-312 GCF_001194135.2 Octopus bimaculoides | reverse complement strand
ATATATATATATATATATATATATGCATGTGTGTGTATGTAAAGTTTTGCTTTAAGTTTCATGTTTGTACATATACCTATATACACATACATACACAATATATATATCTATATATAAACAAGTGGGTGAATATGTGTTCATGATATGACAAAGGATGCATACTCAGTGACATTCACATACACACGTGACATAGCTTTGGGTCTTGTTCATAACTGCAGTTCACATGGCTACAAGATACTACATACTCAACAGGTTCCACATCTTCTGCACAACTGACTGTTTTATCATTTGTAATACTGTCACTAAAATAAC
>NW_026382677.1:3156-3529 GCF_001194135.2 Octopus bimaculoides | reverse complement strand
GTATGTATGTATGTATGTATCTATCTATCTATTTATGTATCTATATCTCTATGTTACATCTATGAATACATGTATATATATGAATACATCACAGACATACGCACGCACATACATACACACATATGCATGTATGTATACATATGTCTATGATATATGCATCTATGCATACATGTATATACATCACACACACACACACACACACACACACACATATGCATATATGTATTTTGTCTTTTACTTGTTTAGACCACTTCGAATTTTTTTTCAAGTCATGCGAGCCTGGTGATTATTCTGTCGCTATGTTACAAAGACGTAAGTACACCAACACCGGTAGCCATGCGGTGGTGGCGACAAACACACACACAAACACACA
>NW_026382677.1:1556-2854 GCF_001194135.2 Octopus bimaculoides | reverse complement strand
CAATTTCTCTATGCTGAAGGTGTCAATGACAATGCTGAAGGTGTCGCGCAGTGGGACTGAACCCGAAGCCCGTGTTGAGAAGCTGACGTCTTAACCGCACAGACACGCTTGCGTATATACACACGTGCACGCACACATACACGCGCACACACACACTTTTTCATTCTTTTAATTGTTTGTCATTTGACTGCGGCCATGCTGGAGCACCACTTTTTTAGTCGAATAAATCGACAACAGGACTTATTCTTTGTAAGCCTAGTTGTTATTGTATCGGTCTCTAGCCGAACCGCTAAGTTACGGGGATGTAAACACACCAACATCGGTTGTCAAGCGATGGTGGGTAGGGAGGAGACAAACACAGACACAAACATATGCATACATACATACATACATACATAAATATATAATATATATATACGACGGGCATCTTTCAGTTTCCGTCTATCAAATCCACTCACAAGACTTTGATCTTACGTATATCAGTTTATGCTAGGAGATATATACGGAAGTGTGCAGAGTGTCGAAAAACATACCGAAGAGATGTAGAGATGAGGAAAACATAGCAAAATAAAAAGCCCAACAGAAGCCGGTGGTTGTTGAAATATAAGCGATTTCATAACCACGTGGTTCTTGTTAAGAACAAGATATGCGACATCTTGATCAAGTGCCTAGCCACTCGCCAGTATATTGTGACGGGAAAATCGGCTGAAGTTGTGATGGCTTCCCTGTGTGTGTGTGAGTGTGTGTATATGTGTGTGTTTGTGTGTGTGTTTGTGTGTCTGTGTGCTTGCGCACGTGTGTCTGTCTGTTGGCCTGTCTGTCTGTCCCCCTTTGTAATATTTATCTCTCTCGCTCGCTCTATCTCACTCAATCAGAGATCAAAAGGTACATGAATGCTGCTGTATAGAAAAAGTGCATTTAATTACAACACATAAAAATGAATGCCGCACCTGCAGCAAAAATTACAAGTTACTTGCTATCTATCTATCTATCTATCTATCTATCTATCTATCTATCTATCTATCTATCTATCCATACATACATACATACATACATACATACACACATACATACCTGTCAACATAATAGTCACATTTCACAGATACATTTAATTATATACATATGATTATAAAATGTATGTATGTATGTATGTATGTATGTATACGCATGTATGTATCTATTTGTCTTTCTGTTTGTCTCTCTCTTTACAATCTTTTATTGTTTCAGGTCAAGATCCGCGATCGTGGTGGGACACCTCAACTGGCGCTCCAGCGTGAATATGTATGTTTACACACACA
>NW_026382677.1:0-350 GCF_001194135.2 Octopus bimaculoides | reverse complement strand
ATATATATATAAGGAAAATGAGTCCAGACAGAAAATGCTAAAGAAATTGTATCGTGAAAAACATTTTAGCACCGGTTCTAGTCGTGGCTACTTTTTGAACTTAGAGTAAAGCATGAAAAACAATTAAATTATGGAAAAATTAAATGAAATGTTTATTTTTAATATTTCCCCAGTTTTCAAATGCATGGGACATTTTCCTTTTTTCTGTCTATCTCTATCTCTAATTTTTACTCTTGTGGGTTATAGGTAGTTAGCATATATATATATATAAACATATATATGAACGTATATATATATGTAAATATATATATGTATATATATACATATATACATATATATATATATATATA
>NW_026382676.1:2269-2984 GCF_001194135.2 Octopus bimaculoides | reverse complement strand
TGTGTGTGTGTGTGTGTGTGTGTGTGTGTGTGTGTGTGTGCGTGTCTATGAAATTAAATAAATGGTTAATGGGCAGAAAATTATACGATGGACTTCATGAGCTAGAAATTGAAGCCATGATGTACATCAATTTCATGAAAATTATAGGCGCGCCTTTTGGAACTTCCTTGAGGCTGGTGGTGAAATCTGGAACTTCCTTGAAGCTGGTGGCGACATCTGGAGCCCATACCAAACTTTAAATAAAAACGCAAAGAAAACTTACTCCAAAATGCTACTCCCACCTAGTAACGATCTCACTAAAAGACTGAGGTCTCCACGCTTATCACTTTGATAAGAGGAACCCAAACAGCAACAAAATAGATCATTACTATGGTTACTATTCCTCCCTATTGAATTTAATTGCATAAATTTTCTGCTCCGTTGTTATTTATTTCATTTTATTCCACGCTCTGTATTGCCCTAACGCTTAATTCCAAGGCATACGTACGTTAAGTTCGAACACCAGACTGTTAGCATCACTATGTCTAAACGAAATGTATATATAGGATGGAATCAAACCAACTAATGATACTCTGACTGCATTTAATATGTGCCGAACAAAGC
This sequence comes from Octopus bimaculoides, assembly GCF_001194135.2. Taxonomy (NCBI): domain Eukaryota; kingdom Metazoa; phylum Mollusca; class Cephalopoda; order Octopoda; family Octopodidae; genus Octopus; species Octopus bimaculoides. The sequence continues at coordinate 2,381 of NW_026382676.1, read as the reverse complement.
CTTGTAAGTGGATTTGGTAGACGGAAACTGGAAGAAGCCCGTCGTATATGTATATGTATATATATATATATATACATATATATATATATATATATTTATATATATATATATA
>NW_026382676.1:0-1459 GCF_001194135.2 Octopus bimaculoides | reverse complement strand
ATATATATATATATATATATATATATATATATATATAGCCATGCTGGTTCAAATAGGAAAAATAGAACTCAAAATAATATGAGTATACGTATAATTTTATCAATATTTAGTAGAAGTAACAGAATGACTCAAGATCCGAGAGTTTTGTGCGTTGCACCTAGTTAGGAGTCGAAGAGCTGTGAGTTTATATACAGGGTGATTGAAAAGTAACTTCCTATTTTAAAATACTTACAAATTATTTATTAATTGTAATTTATTTCTCAAATTTTTTGTTTGCTTTCCGAAGTATGAGAATTTAATGTGTAATCGTATTGCCTTTGTCGTTCGTTAATGGGTGAATACCCACTTCCCCGGGAGATGGATGCGTCGTCCTGGTCCGCATGACCTGTCAGCCAGGAATCACTCTGACTTCTTTCTTTGGGGTTGGTTAAAAGAACAAGTCTGCTGTACCAGACCAAAGATTTTGGAAGAACTTGAAGGGCGAATACGAGAAGTATTCTTGTCGTTCGTGAATGGGTTAATGGGTTGTCGTTCGTGAATGGGGTTGGTCAAAGGTTCAAGTCTACTGTACCAAACCAAAGACTTTGGAAGAACTTGAAGGGGAATACGAGAAGTTATGTCTTCCACCCCACAAGAGGTCCTGGTGAAATCATTTGATGCAATTCTTGGGCGACACAAGAAGCTGGTGGCAACATCTGGAGACCATATCAAGTTTTAAATAAAACTTCATACTAAAATCTTTCCTCTCTTATCCATTTTTTTATTTTTGTAAAACTTATTAATAAATAATTTATAAGTATTTAAAAATAAGGTGTTACTTTTCAATCACCCTGTAGTTCGCGATGAATAAATTTCATTCTGGATTGTTTCTATCTATATCGAATTTTAAAATCATTGTAATATCACGTTAAGTCATAATTTTTCAAATAACTTGCCCCTTGTGCCATTCCAGAAGCAATGACATAAAAAAATAAAGAAAGAAAGAACGGATGAAAGAAAGAGAGAAAGTAAGAAAGAAACGTTGTGCATGTTATTACACACTCACACACACTTATACATAATCTAGCTGTTTTTCCCAAGAATTGATACAAGTTTTCTAAAGCTTTAAATTTATTTTTGAACATCTGCAAGATTTCTGCGCTGCACCAGTCTGTCACAATGTGGCATCTGAAAACCACAGTTTAAGTGGATGGTCAACGTGGATCTTCGACCTATTGCAAATAGTAGGTAAATCTCACGCGATTCATTCCTCGGTGTTTCTAAAACAAAGAACAAATATATTAGATCTTCTGGTCGTGAGTTGTCTTTGGAAGAAATAGATTGGTGGTCACGATTAAAATGCTTCTAATCATAGAACAGGCACGACACGGAGTTTAAGAACAGAAACGAATAGATTTGTATGCATGTATGTATGTATGTATGTATATATGGGTGTGTATGTACGTATGAATGTATGTTT
>NW_026382675.1:0-354 GCF_001194135.2 Octopus bimaculoides | reverse complement strand
CTCGATGTGCTTTTGGCTCGACACTATGACGGTGACGTCGTCCGCGTATGTAGACACGCTCGTCCCACATCCCCGCTCTCGTAGGGCAGACCATCCAAGCCTGGCGACTTGTCTCCCTTACAGCCTGCCATCGCATCCCGTATACGTCCGCGGCTGTGATGGGTCTTTCACAACACTCCCCCTCTCTTTCTAAGAGTCGTGGCAGGCCATGCAGGTAGGCACTAAAGTCTACTCTGCGTTCTGACCCACCAGTTGTCCCGAACAGTCGGGCAAAGTGTTGTTGAAAGGCCTCGTACATCCTTTGAGGCTCGAGTAATTCGCGCCCTTCTTCATCTGTCAGAGACCTAATGGTGG
>NW_026382674.1:0-214 GCF_001194135.2 Octopus bimaculoides | reverse complement strand
TACATACATACATACATACATACATACATACACGCATAGAAATATAAATAGATATAACTCTCTACACATATGTACATTCACACATACGCACACACACGTGTGTGTGTGTATGTGTATGCTGTTTCTCAAATACACACACATAAATGAGTAGATACACACACTTGTATACATATATAAATATGAACATATGTAGATACACTCGAACATTCACACA
>NW_026382673.1:0-242 GCF_001194135.2 Octopus bimaculoides | reverse complement strand
TGTGTGTGTGTGTGTGTGTGTGTGTGTGCGTGTGTGTGTATGTATGTATGAATGTATTTGTGTGTCAGTGTTTGTCCTCCCACCATCGCAAGATAACCGATGTTGGTGTGTTTACGTCCCTGTAACTTAGCGGTTCGGCCAAATTGACCGATAGAATAAATACTAGGCTTCCAAAGAATAAGTACTGGGATCGATTTGTTCAACTAAAGGCGGTGCTCCAGCATGGCCGCCGTCAAATGACT
>NW_026382672.1:0-271 GCF_001194135.2 Octopus bimaculoides | reverse complement strand
GTCGATGTAATCGACTTAGTCCCTTTGTCTGTCCTTGTTTGTCTCCTCTACGTTTAGCCCCTGGCTATTGACATACTGTCTGTGCCCTATCGATATTTGCAAAGGGAAATCATCACAGACAGTGTATCAATAGCCAGCTAGAAGAGATGTTTTCCTGGGGCTACACACTACAGTAGCATCGTCCCTTATGGGTCAGCCACATTTAGGTGGCAAGAATACTTCACGGTATCTATCTATCTATCTATCTATCTATCTATCTATCTATCTATCT
>NW_026382671.1:0-295 GCF_001194135.2 Octopus bimaculoides | reverse complement strand
GCCCCTCTCATAATTTCTTGTCTTATGAGTTACTTGGTTACCCTGCCAGTGCTGGTGCCACGTTAAAAGCATCTTGTCCACACTGTAATGTGGTTGGTATTTGGAAAGGCATCCACCTGTAAAAATCATGCCAAAACTAACCTCACCTGTGCTAGTGCCATGTAAAAAGCACAGAGTCTACTCTGTAGAGTGGATGGTGTTAGGAAGGGTATCCGACCATTAAATCCCTGCCAAAACAGATACAGTAACCTAGGGTAGTTTTTCTACCTGGCTGGCTCCTGTCAACCATCCTACC
>NW_026382670.1:0-429 GCF_001194135.2 Octopus bimaculoides | reverse complement strand
CTTGTCGTAGTTATTTCGATATTGTAAATTGTGTTACTGTTGGTGTTGTTTCTGCTGTTATTGTTATTGTTGTTCTTGTCAACGTTGCTACTTCTGTTGAAGTTTCCCCAATCGTTATTGTTGTTGTAATAGCTGCTGTTGGCCTGGTTGCTGTTTTTGTTGTTAGCATGCTAGTTGTACATCACTGGATTTATTTTGTCCAGAAACTTCTTATGAATATGCATGAACACAGCATTTCACTACAAATCTCCTTTTTATCATTCCTTCTTACTTCATCTTGCTCAACTTGGTCTCTTCTTTTATTCCTGGTCATATGTGTTAGTAGTTAAGAGATTACAGGTGAACAGGAGAAGCACATTAAATAGATTCATTGTAATTGGAAGTAAAACAATGAAAAACATCAGAAGAGTAGAAGTATTAAATGAAGGC
>NW_026382669.1:0-418 GCF_001194135.2 Octopus bimaculoides | reverse complement strand
CACACATATAGATAGATACATACCTACGTACGTAGATAATTAAATGTATTGTAACATAAGTACGCAGACAATATGTTTAAGATAGACAAATATACGTGTGTGTATTTACCAATTGTGATACTGCAGCACATATTTGCATTTAGATATGGACGTACATATTTACACTCATATCTTTGTCTTAAGCGCAATGGCTATTTCTTTTACGCGACAATTTAACACCTACAGTTCTCTTGTTTTCCAGACACAATTAATAACAACAGATTAGAACATTCAAAATGTAAACATTCTCTTATTAATGATAATGCACAATACGGAGACCAATTAAAGCAATTGTCATATATTATTTTCACTTACATACAATTAGTGATGTTTCAAAGTAAACGTGTTGTATATATATATATAAATCTCTCTCTCTCTC
>NW_026382668.1:454-605 GCF_001194135.2 Octopus bimaculoides | reverse complement strand
GTCTCTATCTTGATGTTTATTTGGCTGACACTCGTCTCACGTTTTCTATATTCTGTTTCGGTCTGTCTGCCTCACTCCCTTTCTCACTCTTACTCTCTACCATAGTCTATTTATCTATCTATCTATCTATCTATCTATCTATCTATCTATC
>NW_026382668.1:0-287 GCF_001194135.2 Octopus bimaculoides | reverse complement strand
ATCTATCTATCTATCTATCTATCTATCTATCTATATATCTATCCATTTGTCTATCTATTTGTCTGTTTGTCTATATATACGCATCTACATTTGCGTATACATCTATGCTAATATGCATGTATATAAATGTATACGAGTACATATTTATCCGCATATGTGTACATGTGTGTATATGTTCATATTACGCACTTATGTGTGTATATGTGTATGTGTATATATATATATTTATGTACGTGTGTGTGTATGTATACATACATACCTACACACACACACACACACACACACAC
>NW_026382667.1:0-248 GCF_001194135.2 Octopus bimaculoides | reverse complement strand
ATGTTTGCATATATATCAAGCCTAATCATGTTTATATTTGCATTGCTGTCCCCATATCCTCTCACCTGGGTTTCTTTCATAGCCACTCTTTACACATAGACCAAGTCCCCGATAAAGACTTCAGAGCACTACCACATGTTTCCTATACTGAATATTTCTAGCTCTCACCTTTTGACTGTGTGTGTGTATGTGGGAGCGAGAGAGAGAATATGTTCATAGCAAGAGAGAATGATTTGCAAATAGGAAGA
>NW_026382666.1:0-544 GCF_001194135.2 Octopus bimaculoides | reverse complement strand
TATGCATGTAGACACTATGTATGTACTTATGTACATACATAGTGTCTAATGCATAGGTGCATACGCTATGTATGTACATAAGTACATACACAGATATGCGACTCGTTGCGTGTGTGTTTGTGTGTATGTGCGTGTTTCTATACAGTGATAGATTTCAGGGGTTTTCATTTATTTAAGAGTTGATTTCTTAATTTCAGCGGAGTATAAATATGTATATGTTGATACATTAAAAAAATTAATATCGCACTACCAAATTTTCCGATAAGCAAGTGGCAATGTTATTTATAACCTACAACGAACTCCAGTGCGTTTGATTCACTCGTCATCATTAAAAGACGTTCAAATCACTTCTCAACATCTATTCAATATCTTCTATACGTATTTCATTTTCAACACTGTCTTCTTAGGTCAGCTTTTTTTTCGTTATGTATGCATGCAACTGGATTCACATGTGTGTGTGTTAATTTGTGGGTACGGTGTTTATTGTGTGTACATTGTTTACTGTGTTTTCTGTGTGTACGGTGTTTACTGTGTTTATATTGTT
>NW_026382665.1:0-614 GCF_001194135.2 Octopus bimaculoides | reverse complement strand
TATATACAAGGTAAAATACCATCCCTGTTATGGCATCTTTGAATCTTCGATAATTTGACCAAAAGCAGAACCAGAAAATATTATTGTCTTGAAGTCTTTAATTCTCCTTTTGCACATTAGATCTTCTTACTGCAAATGCTTCTTTTTTTTTATTCATTCACATATTTTGTACTTCCATCATTCTTTTATTTTATTCATTCCCTTTTTTTCTTTATCTTCTGTTTTATTACATATTTCTAATCATGATAATACGCCATATATTTTTTTAAACTTACACATGCGATACGTTTGTGTTTTTCCCTTTTCCATTCCACTTTTTCATGTCTTGTACTGCCTATGTTTCTTTTTTATTTTGTCTTCGTATCTTTCCTTATTTCTGTCTGTATTTCATTATTTCTTCCTTTTTTATTCAATATTTTTCTTAGTCCTTATATTTATTTATTTATTTTATAGATTTATGCATTTATCTTCTCCCTTTCTTCATTCATTTCTTTCGTATCCTCATTCATTCATTTATTCATTCATTTCCATTTCTTTATTTCTCATTCTCTATCCTTCCTCGTCTCCATCTTTCCTCTCACCCTTCTCTCTCAATTCATATGTATATATACATA
>NW_026382664.1:0-264 GCF_001194135.2 Octopus bimaculoides | reverse complement strand
TATATGCTTGATTCTTTTTTAATATGCAAATTTATGCTATTTTTATCAACGGTCATATCAGAAAATGTAATGTGGTTTAAGGTCTTCAAGGGAAATGTAATGCCATCAATTTAATATTTTTCATTTCCCAATTTGAACTTACCAGACTTAAAATATTGATTAAATTTACAATTTTTGTTGCACATTCTTATACTTTCATTGTTTAAAGCTTATATTTCAAGTAAACTATTTGATGATTTAAATAAACTATATGATTTTACATTT
>NW_026382663.1:0-259 GCF_001194135.2 Octopus bimaculoides | reverse complement strand
TATATATATATATATATATATATATATATATACACATGCAGACACATGTACACACATACATACGTACGTACGTATGTATGTGTATGTGTGTATGTATGTACGTACGTATGTATGCATATATGTATGTATGTATATATGTACGTATGTGCGTATGTATGTGTGTATGTATGTACGTATGTATGCACGCATATGTATGTATCTATGTATGTACGCACGTATGTATGTATGTGTGAAAGAGAGTGAGAGGAGTGTGTGTGTG
>NW_026382662.1:1535-1863 GCF_001194135.2 Octopus bimaculoides | reverse complement strand
ACAGAATGCCATGGCAACTGTTTATTAGGAAGTCATGGTGCAATTTTCCTTAATTTTCTGTAAGATGGTTGTCTAATATGACACATACGAAGTAGACATGGAAGGAATAAATTGGTTACAACTACGTACACTTAAACTTCATTTCAAACATGCTTCGTTAGCTGGGTTCATGTTGTGCTGATACCCCCAGGCGAAGAAGTAGGATCTCCCAAGACATATAAATAGAGGCCGTGCTAGGAGTGTTGAGTAGCAGTTGAGTAGCAGTTGTATACCTGTTCAGGAGAGATCATCCGAAGGTGCTAGATAGCAGTAGCTTGAGACATAACAG
>NW_026382662.1:1238-1525 GCF_001194135.2 Octopus bimaculoides | reverse complement strand
GGAGAGATCATCCGAAGGTGCTAGATAGCAGTAGCTTGAGACATAACAGTTCACAATCGTACAAGTGCATTGCCTGAGATATATTTTACTGAGCAGCATATAAGTATTACGAAAGAGTTTAACAACCATATGCCAAATTCTGCATCGTTTTCAATACAGCCTTCCTCATTGTTTGTGTATGTGTGCATGTGTGTGAGTTTGTGTGCGTGTGAATGAGTGAGTGTATGAGAACGCGCGCAAACTAAAGTAACTACTTTATATACATACATTCACAAACATACCAATTC
>NW_026382662.1:889-1228 GCF_001194135.2 Octopus bimaculoides | reverse complement strand
TGAATCCTGTACGATGTTTTACTACTCATTGTGGCAATGACAATTAAGATAGTTCTGTATATCTTAAACAATTTAACTACTTGAGACAATTTACTATGTGCATTCCAGCAGAAATGGTTTATTCGTTTGTAAATTATGTGATTGCAATGGTTTACATTTAGAAAATCGTTTAGAGGAAGTAGATATCGAAACGAGTTGTTATCCTATTTAATTTTTTACTAAGAAAGAATATGTGGAGTGAATAAACATTACACATATGTGTGTGTATGTATGCACGCATGTATGTATTTATGTGTCTATATATGTATATATATATATATATATATATATATATATATA
>NW_026382662.1:0-879 GCF_001194135.2 Octopus bimaculoides | reverse complement strand
ATATATATATATATATATATATATATGTGTGTGTGTGTTTGTGTGTGTTTATGCAATTCTCTGCGTGCGTTTCGGTGTTCTCCAACGTGTGCACCTGTACGTATGGCGATACTGGTCAAATCCTGCGTTAAATAAAAAAAAAAAGTCCCTTGTCTTCCACACACGTTTACGGATTAATAAGCAATATCTTTGCTGTCTACGATTTTGACACTAGTTCTGTTAATACGTGTAGTAACGCTGAAAGTGGTGACATTTTAATGTTCTCTACGTTACCCTGTTTGTTATTAATGTAGTTGTACTTGGTGTTCAATATTGTTCTCAGGCTCCGGATTTCACTTAGTTGCAATGAACCAGCACAAATCTGTAGAAGAAATATTAGGCCAAGATAACACGAAAAGTATCGTATTTGAAACATAGCGTTTTTGAAACGATCCTCTTAACCATTCGGTTTTACTTCTCTCGCAAAACAGCAACTAAAATACATCAAATGTATACAAATAGAACATTTATGTCTTTCCGCTATTTCTTCTTAACTCACTTATTTTATTTTAATTTGCGATTCTTTTTATGTGGAGAATTTTAAGAAAACACTGGAGTATACATTACAAATTCTAAGTATACAAGTTGTTTCTTAACAGCAAATTTAAGTTATTCGTAACCTCCTAAGCTATAATAAAATTCAGTCTTCAGAACGGCGTTATTTTATTTGTTTTCGTGTATCTAGAACTACAATATATAATGCATCACTTTACGGTCAACATCAGTTCAGTAATTTTAGTAATGGGTGTTATTTCTTGTTCATAGATACGTTTTGTAAAGAAATTTGATCTATTCCACAGGGTAATAATATACACACACACACACACACACACACATATA
>NW_026382661.1:0-204 GCF_001194135.2 Octopus bimaculoides | reverse complement strand
AAATGCAAAGAATATCTTTATTTGGTAGACAGGTTGTAATACCCCGTCTAGACATCTGATAAATAGACGGGTATTACAACATGTGTAAGAAACGGCGAAGATATCTAAGTATTTGAACTTTTATTACAAACACACAAAGACAAAGACACACACAAACACACGCATATGTGTATATATGAATATGTTTATATGAAGATATATATA
>NW_026382660.1:0-375 GCF_001194135.2 Octopus bimaculoides | reverse complement strand
ATATATATATATATATATATATATATACATATATATGTATTTATATATATGTGTATGTGTGTGTATGTTTGTTTGTCTATGTTCATCCCCTCCCCAACATCACTTGGCAACCGATGCTGGTGTGTTTATGTCCCCGTAACTTACCGGTTTGAGAAAAGAGACTGATAGAATAAGTACTAGGCTTACAAAGAATAAGTCCTGGGGTGTATCTGCTTGACTAAAAGTGGGGCTCCAGCATGGCCGCAGTCAAATGACTGAAACAAGTAAAAAGAGTATATGCACATACATACATACAAGGTTGCTGGCACTCCGTCGCTTATGACGACGAGGGTTCCAGTTGATCCGAACAATGGAACAGCCTGCTCGTGAAATTAA
>NW_026382659.1:0-443 GCF_001194135.2 Octopus bimaculoides | reverse complement strand
AGCCTAATTACATCAATGATTATATAGACATACATACATACATACATACATACATACATACATACAATGAATATACACTCCAAACAGTAGAACAAATATATATTTTTTCATAAACACGATTCAACTGTAATACGAGTAGAGGTGATTATACGACCAGAATTCAATTCGATTTAAAAAGTAACGCTATGACCTTCAACTAAATACCAACACAGGAAGTTTGCATACAGAGCAATGTGTAGTTGCTGCAGTAGAACCATATGTTGGTCAGTGTTATGTATTCTGTAGAAAACTTTTTAATAAAAATGTTTTGGATGTGAATAAATCTCCACTCTCCTTTTAGTTTATATATATATATATATATAGATTTGAGTAAGCACAGCAACAAATGTATGATACAATTTATAACTGTTACAGAGGTACAATGTCTGAAATCTAGGGGTGGA
>NW_026382658.1:3096-4364 GCF_001194135.2 Octopus bimaculoides | reverse complement strand
CGTTCGATCTAAAAGCTACGGACGTGCGTCCGTTGCTTTTGACTGAACGTTCGCCCGTTCGATCTAAAAGCTACGGACGTGCGTCCGTTGCTTTTGAATGAACGTACGCCCGTTCGATCTAAGAGCTACGGACGATTGTCCGTAGCTTTTGCCTGAACGTACGCCCGTTCGATCTAAGGGCTACGGACGATCGTCCGTAGCTTTTGCCCGAACGTACGTCCGTTCGATCTAAAATGCTACGAACGATCGTTCGAAGCTTTTGCCCGAACCTACGTCCATTCGATCTAAAATACTACGGACTATCGTTCGTAGCTTTTGCCCGAACGTACGGTGGTTCGATCTAAAAGCTACGGATGTGCGTCCGTTGCTTTTAACTGAACTTACGCCCGTTCGATCTAAAAGCTACGGACGTGAGTCTCTTGCTTTTGACTGAACGTACGCCCGTTCGAACGAACTGCTACGGGCGTGCGTCAGTTGCTTTTGACTGAACGTACGTCCGTTCGATCTAAAAGCTACGGACGTGCGTCCGTTGCTTTTGACTGAACGTACGTCCGCAAGATCTAAAAGCTACGGACGTGCGTCCGTTGCCTTTGACTGAATGTACGCTAGTTCGATCTAAGGGCTACGGACGATCGTCCGTAGCTTTTGCCTGAACGTGCACCCGTTCGATCTAAGGGCTACGGACGATCGTCCGTAGCTTTTGCCTGAACGTACGCCCGTTCGATCTAAGGTCTGCGGACGATCGTCCGTAGCTTTTGCCCGAACGTACTTCCGTTCGATCTAAAATGCTACGGACGATCGTTCGTAGCTTTTGCCCGAACGTACGTCCATTCGATCTAAAATGCTACGGACTATCGTTCGTAGCTTTTGCCCGAACGTACGGCGGTTCGATCGAACTGCTACGGACGTGCGTCAGTTGCTTTTGACTGAACGTACGCCCGTTCGATCTAAAATGCTACGGACGATCGTTCGTAGCTTTTGCCTGAACGTACGCCCGTTCGATCTAAAGGCTACGGACGATCGTTCGTAGCTTTTGCCTGAACGTATGCCCGTTCGATCTAAAGGCTACGGACGATCGTCCGTAGCTTTTGCCTGAACGTACGCCCGATCGATCTAAAGGCTACGGACGATCGTTCGTAGCTTTTGTCTGAACGTACGCCCGGAATCTAGTTCAAAACGGGGGCACCAGTTTTCATTTATGTTTTATGTAGTGTTTTTGGTACCGAAAGACTTTCAAACTTCGTATACTTATCTATTTTGTGTTATAG
>NW_026382658.1:2788-3086 GCF_001194135.2 Octopus bimaculoides | reverse complement strand
TTGGTACCGAAAGACTTTCAAACTTCGTATACTTATCTATTTTGTGTTATAGAATAGAAAAAATTTTTTGTATTCGAAGTTATTTCATGTAAAAAATTGTCTTATTTGTATAATTTCAACCAATCACTGACAAGTATTCAGCTGTTTACGGTTACTCCTTTGGCAGTTTAAGCGGTTCCTTTGGCAGTTTAAGCAGTGTAAAGCGTATTTAATCTCCATTACTTCTGACATTTTGCAGAGAGGCAACACACGTGTGTTCGTTTTCCTTCGTTCTATTTTTAATATAATTTCGTTAACA
>NW_026382658.1:2379-2778 GCF_001194135.2 Octopus bimaculoides | reverse complement strand
GTTGCAATATAATAATTTTTCTTAAGAAGACTAAGAGAAAAAGATGTTTTATATGACACATTCTACCAGTGTCCCAAGTTTCAAAGTGTTTCGTTAAGAAAATACTGGCGCCCCCGTTTTGAACTAGATCCTACGCCCGTTCGATCTAAAGGCTACGGACGATCGTTCGTAGCTTTTGCCTGAACGTACGCCCGGTGGTGGTGTTGGTGGTGGTGGTAGTAATAATAGTAGTAGTAGTAGTAGTAGTAGTAGTAGTAGTAGTAGTAGACACTGAAAACATTTACTGATTTTTGACACAGATTGCTATCATATCTGCGTCGTTTATTACACTGCTAAGTTACTCGAGTGCCGATATCTGGCCGGGGGTCATTCATCTTTCACTCATTCATTTATTCGCCC
>NW_026382658.1:0-690 GCF_001194135.2 Octopus bimaculoides | reverse complement strand
GTTTCGTCTGTCTTTATGTTCCGAGTTCAAATTCTGCCGAGGTCGACTTTGCTTTTATCCTTTCGGAGTCGATAAATAAAGTACCAATTGCATACTGGGGTCGATCTAATCGAGTGATCCCCTCATCCAAAACTTCGGGCCTTGTGCCTAGAGTAGAAAAGAATACTTTATTAATATTAAAGGCATCGTTTCATATTTTGAGGGTGTAAAATAATACAAGTTTCTTTTGTTGAGGCATTTTTATACTCACACCGTCTCACCGTCACGTTCTCTCTCTTGCCATAGCTGTCTCCTCTCACACGTTAAATGTCAGAGAGAGAGAGAGAGAGAAGGGGGGAGGATGTCAGAAAGAGATCTTTTTGTTACATGTTTGTGTGTGTGTGTGTATATGCGCGTGTGTGTGTGCCAATGTTCTGTGTGAGAAATGCATGAATAAATATATAAAGAGGAAACGATATCTGTACACACACACACACACACATTTTGGGATTGACGATAAAAAAATGTATCAGTGGTCTGATGGTGTAAAATGCTTTCATCAAATGTGTGCGTGTGTGTGTAAGTGTGTATGAGAGAAATGCATGAAGATCAAGAGGAAGTGATTTCTAATGCCTGTCCGCCCGCATGTACACACGCAATTATACATATGTAGTGAAACTAACACCTCGATCGCCATTACATACAAAACTA
>NW_026382657.1:0-247 GCF_001194135.2 Octopus bimaculoides | reverse complement strand
AGGTTGATGACATTGAAGGAGACTAATAGAGCTTCTTCGTTGGTGGTTTTGGTAGATGCTCTAGCATGTCCAGATCGTCTCTAATGAAACGTTTAATGTATCTGAGGAGAGGTTTCTATAGTATGTCCAGAAAGTTGAAATAAACTAGTACTTTCATGCGTTATTCAATCGTCAGGTTAACGTATCGACAGTCGTGTTCCACAATTAACAACACAGCCTGTTTGCATATATATATATATATATATAT
>NW_026382656.1:0-222 GCF_001194135.2 Octopus bimaculoides | reverse complement strand
TTTGACTGCAGCCATGCTGGAGCACCATCTTTAGTCGAACAAATCAACCCTAGGACTTATTCTTTGCAAGCCTAGTACTTATTCTATTGGTTCCCTTTGCTAAACCACTAAGTTATGAGGATGTAGACATGCCAACATTGGTTGTTAAGCAATGGTGGGAGGACAAACACAGACACACACACACACATATACACACACACACACACACACACATATACACAC
>NW_026382655.1:0-429 GCF_001194135.2 Octopus bimaculoides | reverse complement strand
TATATGCATATACTCATTTATTATTTGTATTACATGATCGAATGCACGCGCCATCCCTGCAAGTAAGTTTTGAACTTTATATTTCTGACGTGACTCTATATATCTTTGTATCTTTTTCCCCGTCTCATTCTTCCTTCTGTTACTACTATATCTCTCTCTTCCTCCCTGTCTCTCGTTGCTCACCTATATTCTACTTCCTCCCCTTTTTTCTCCCTCTACCACTCTTTCTCCTTACCCCTCGCTGGTCACATGTGTCCAGCCCTACTTCCTTTCTTATCTTGGCTATCGCCAAGCACGCACACAAACATTCTTCGTCCCACTTCCTTCCAGTTCGTTGCTTCACAGCATTCAGTATACGCATATTTTTTCACGTCTGGCCATATAGCCTTTTTTGTTTATTTTCACTGTTTCGTTTTCCTGTCTTGTTTT
>NW_026382654.1:0-260 GCF_001194135.2 Octopus bimaculoides | reverse complement strand
TATATATATATATATGTATATAACACACATATATAGTGGCACTCCGTCAGTTACGACGACGAGGGCTCCAGTTGATCCGATCAACTAGGTCGTGAAATTAACGTGCAAGTGGCTGAGCACTCCTCAGACGCGCGTACCTTTAACGTAGTTCTCGGGGAGATTCAGCATAGTATAGAATGTGACAAGGCCGTCCCTTTGAAATTCAGGTATTACTCATTTTTGCCAGCTGAGTGTACTGGAGCAACGTGAAATAAAGTGTC
>NW_026382653.1:0-228 GCF_001194135.2 Octopus bimaculoides | reverse complement strand
GAGAGAGAGAGAGAGAGAGAGAGAGAGAGTATGGTGATAGTGTGTTTTCTGGTGAAAGAATATTAATATCATACAATGCATGTGTTTGTGTGTCTGTGAGAGTACAATGGCTACGAGAGATGGAGAAGGCCAGATGCTAATTACTAATTAAGATGGTGGTGTAACGAGACACTTTTATTTGTTTCAAATCATTTGACTGCGGCCATGCTGGAGCACCGCCTTTTAGTC
>NW_026382652.1:0-232 GCF_001194135.2 Octopus bimaculoides | reverse complement strand
CTTTGCTTCTTTTTATTGTTGTTGTTCTTATTGGTGTAGGTAGTATCATTATCATCATCATCACCACCACTACCACCATCATTATTATTGAGATATTATTAATGGTGCTTCTGTTGTGGTTATTGTTGCTGTAATTGATGTTACAGTTGTTTCATCCATTATTGTAATTATTATTATTGTTGTTGTTGTAGTTGTTATCGTTATTGTTTTATTATTAGTGTAGTCATCATCA
>NW_026382651.1:0-200 GCF_001194135.2 Octopus bimaculoides | reverse complement strand
ATATATATATATATACATATATATATTTATATATATATATACATATATACGTACATATATATGTACATATATATGTACATATATATGTATGTGTATTTATGTACACACATACATGCATACATGCATACATACATACATGCATATATACAAGCATACATACATACATACATGCATACATACAAACATACATACATACATAC
>NW_026382650.1:0-257 GCF_001194135.2 Octopus bimaculoides | reverse complement strand
ATATGTGTATGTACATACATATGTATGTGTATGTACATACATATGTATGTGCTTGTATATACATATGTATGTATATGTACATCCATATGTATGTGTATGTACATACATATGTATGTGTATGTATATACATATGTATGTATATGTATATACATATGTGTGCAATTCAGGCAGCTGACTGGATGGATTCTTAACTTTTTTGAACAAGAAATCAGGAAACCATGATGGTCTTCTGGAGGACACTTGTCCTAAGCCACTTT
>NW_026382649.1:0-454 GCF_001194135.2 Octopus bimaculoides | reverse complement strand
GGTATTCCACATCTGGTATCAAATCACCTCCATCTATATAACACAGTTCCAAATTCGAAAGCCAAATAACAAACACTTAAACATCTCGGTTTACACTGCTGTCGTAAACAGCTAGCATGTAACGAGAAATCGTAGTAGCAGCAATGCCATACATTTGGTAATTTGCAGTGCTTAATTCAAGCACACTGCTTTGGGAATACAGATTCGTAGATGAAAGAAACTTCCAAAAGCTAATTGTCTTCGAGTACATTCTGTGAAAATGAATAATTCAGCTAAGCCTCTTTTCTGCTGTTTATATAGTTCTCTGTCACACTCCTAAAGGGAGTTTTTAGCTTCTAATTGTTTCGATAATCTCGCTTCATCTGAAGATTTTTTCTACCATTCTCTATATTACATATGTAAGATATTATCGTATTTGCTTTTAGTAAGGAGAATAGTCTGCTTATGGCTTTTT
>NW_026382648.1:0-595 GCF_001194135.2 Octopus bimaculoides | reverse complement strand
TCGGATCAACTGGAACCCTCGATGTCATAAGCGACGGAGTGCCAACAAACAAACAAACAAACAAACAAACAAAACTGCAGCTGGGACTGTCACACAAACGTGGGTCTCTATAACCACAACAAACAGTGTTCTTTCAACAAGACAGAAGCAAGATTTCCCAGGTGACGATCCATAGCCTCGCAAGATTAACAGATGACTCCAATATATGTATGGTGATATATCTCACTATATACGTATATAGATGTGTATGTATAGAAGCGTTAACATGTAAAAGAAATGCATAAGTAGCACTAATAAGTCAATACAGTGCAAAATTAAGCATAAAACCTTATAACGATTATTTGAATGTTGTGAAAGACATATCAAAAGTAACCGTTATATACTTTTAATTCTGAGATTAAGATCAATATCGTTTAACTTTTACTTGTTTCAGTCATTAGACTGCAGCCATGTCGGGACAGAGCCGTGAAGGGTGACCCCAGTACTATTTTTTATTATTCTATCTGTCTTTTTGCCGAACCGCTAAGTTAAGGTCTTAAACAAACCAACAATGGTAGTGAGGGACAAATACAAATGTATATGCATGCATACACAC
>NW_026382647.1:0-234 GCF_001194135.2 Octopus bimaculoides | reverse complement strand
TTTTTACATTTGGGAAGAAGTGGTCCATATTAACCTGGCATCTATCTCTTGACCTGTCCAGCATGGGTGGCCCTACTAGGAGCTTTCACTCTGCTGGATACCTTTCAGTGTCATTGAAGCATGCCACACCACAATAAGGACTGGAGCTTGTGGCAGTACCTAAGAATTATGTTAAGGGTATACTTGTCTGTGGTATACTCAACTACTACAGAAGCTAATTCAATGAGTAAGTTG
>NW_026382646.1:0-270 GCF_001194135.2 Octopus bimaculoides | reverse complement strand
TATATATGTATATATATATTCTAATATGTATACATTTAGACAATTACTCGAACCCTAAATTCAAATTTAGGGTTAGGGTTAGGGTTAGGGTTAGGGTTATATGTAGAAATTAATACTGTTACATTCCATTATATTCATCCAGTGTACGATATTTATTTGAAAAGGTATTTTTTTCGCGTTCTACACCCACTATACCTCTGCTACTCAGGTGGAAAATTCAGTATGTATATATATATGTATGTATATACACACACACACACACACACACAC
>NW_026382645.1:0-405 GCF_001194135.2 Octopus bimaculoides | reverse complement strand
GACAGATAGAGGGAGACTGACAGACAGAGAGAGGGATAGAGGGAGACTGATACAGAGAGAGAGATGAATAGAGGGAGACTGACAGACAGAGAGAGATGAATAGAGGGAGACTGACAGAGAGAGAGGGAGACTGACAGAGAGAGAAAGATGGATAGAGAGAGACTGACAGACAGAGAGAGAGAGATGGATAGAGAGAGACTGACAGACAGAGAGAGAGAGAGAGATGGATAGAGGGAGACTGACAGAGAGAGAGATGGATAGAGGGAGACTGACAGAGAGAGAGATGGATAGAGGGAGACTGACAGAGAGAGAGATGAATAGAGGGAGACACACCGACAGAGAGAGATGGATAGATGGAGACTGACAGAGAGAGAGATGGATAGAGGGAGACTGACAGAGAGAGAG
>NW_026382644.1:0-919 GCF_001194135.2 Octopus bimaculoides | reverse complement strand
ACCACTGGGCCATTGCGCCTCCACTCTTTTACACAACATCACTAACATACAGCAATAGAGTCAGTAACTTAAACATGGTTTAGAGGGACCAACCTAAAAGCTCCTTGTAATAGACTGCACATTAGTTAGAAGAACCATGAACAAAACTATAAGTGAGCATGATGTCTGAGGATAAAGTGCACCTCAAAGTATTTAGAGTAGCATCTCTCAACCCTTTTTCACAACCCCTTTGATTCCTATTTTACTCAGATGGACCCTCATTGCCATCCGATGTTTAAAAAATTCTATTATATTTTTATAATCAAATAACATTAGGTATTGTATTAAAAAAATTAACTTCTTGTTTATTGTAGAAGTATAACCAATTTATAGCCAATAAATTATAACAACAGAATCTTATATAAACCCCACCACCTGATGGCCATACAGACCCCAGTTGTGAATCACTGATTGAGAGTAAACATTCTTGTAGTTCAATTAGAGTTCAGATGTTGGGGGAAAAACCACCCAAAATCTAAACATACAAAGCCAATTTAAAACATATTAATATGAGCTCCATAATAGTTGATTAAAGCCAAAAAAAAACAAAAAAAACTTACAACTGATTATTCCAACGTTTTCAGCTTTGTCTCTTTACAGCTCAATTCACTTTTCCTCATTCAAAGCCAATAAAATATTTAATGTTCTTGTTTAAACTCAGAGTAGCCTTCATCAAACAGACATATTAATTTATCAAATACACTGTACCTAGAAATACATTATCCAAAGTGTTTCTCCCCTTTTTTTAAGATGGAAGAGAGAGGTTTGACAGCAAATTACCTGCTAGTTCAAACAGGTCAGATTACTGTCAGAAGGACCCCCTCATACTCCACCAACTCCCAAATTTGGTTTAGTGAATAATAAAAAATAAATCAATACT
>NW_026382642.1:0-215 GCF_001194135.2 Octopus bimaculoides | reverse complement strand
TGATGATGATGATGATGATGATGATGATGATGATGCGAGAGACGAAATTTGTAAAGGAGAATTTCTTGTAAAATCAATAGAGAATTTCACATAGCTATTTTAAATTTTATTTTATTTTGTATATTTGTATACGATTCAATTTCTTTCTGTAACTACTTCAATAAAAGATTCATCCTCTTTTACTCTACAATCCCACATGCCCATACACACTTATA
>NW_026382641.1:0-545 GCF_001194135.2 Octopus bimaculoides | reverse complement strand
CATACATACATACTACAAACTACATTTTTCCATCATATCTTCCAGTTTTTCAATATCACTAACGAATAATAACAACCAAGACAATATCATAGGTCGTTTTTTATGCCGTGCAACAATGACAAGCTTATCGAACATTTAAAAAGGTACAAACTACTTTTCCATTTGAATCAAAGTAAATAAATAAATAAATAAATAAATAATTTTTTAAAAATTACATAGAACATATAATTAACGTCTACACTTTTGAAAATGTATTTCTGCCAAATGTCATTTAAATATAAGAAGCATTAAGAAAAACAATGGGGCACTAAACTGTAGTTATGACAAGAACATAAGGGGGCACTAAAAAAAAAGAAAAACATCCAATGAAATTGAATAAGGGTTAGGAAAAATGATTACAAAATTGGAAATTTGATAACTCAATGGATTGTTGAAATACGTACATGCATACACACACGTATACTTCATACTGTATACATACATGAATATATGTACGTACTCATATATGTATGTATGCACTCAGATACATATATACTTCCTTCATA
>NW_026382640.1:0-307 GCF_001194135.2 Octopus bimaculoides | reverse complement strand
TAACTGAATTGCTAAATAGAACTGGATGCGGATACAAATATTACGGCAAAGCAGTCAGCCACCTTTTATTTATGGATGACCTAAAACTATACGCTACAAATGATAAACAGCTGGAAACACTACTACAGACAGTACATGGCTTCACCAAGGAAATAGATATGAAATTCGGATTAGAAACATGTGCCAAAGCAACCCTGAAAAGAGGAAAATTAGTTAAAAGTAGCAACATCACACTAGAAAAAGCCAATGAAATAAGTGAACTAGACGAAAGCCAGCCATACAAATATTTAGGAATCAATGAACTAGA
>NW_026382639.1:0-562 GCF_001194135.2 Octopus bimaculoides | reverse complement strand
ATATATATATATGTATATGTATACATACATACGTATATATACATGTGTGTTTTGTATGTATACACACACACTCACATATATATACTTATAGAAGCTTATATATGTGTATATATATATCTATACATTTATATGTGTATGCGTGCGTGTATACGTATACATATAAACATGCATACATAATTACGTACATGCATACACAAAGAAACATGTTCATCTGTACGCATAAATCCCAACAATTGCACAACTTTATCAGGCACGTGCACGCGCCAACACAAAATCAAACACACGCTGACATACACGTACACACATGAGTGCAGACTCATACACAGCTGCACACACACACACACACATATATACACGCACATACATGCAGCAAACACTCACATGTATATAAGTGATACAGACTCACATATGCGTATAGAACTCTGAACGTGCTTGCACATGTATACATTTGCTCCATGAATATAAAGTATAGAGACGCCGAATGGTATGAAGAACTTTGACACACACACACACGCTTACATACACACACACACACACACACACACACACACACACACACACA
>NW_026382638.1:0-405 GCF_001194135.2 Octopus bimaculoides | reverse complement strand
ATAGAGAACATTTCCTTCATCAGCTGCCACCATTCTAAAACTAAGCGTAGGCAATAATGGAGAATAAAATTCAAAGGTCACATTAAAACACTTCGCATCATAAGCATATTGCTATACAGTTTCGATATAGATATACAAATCATGAGAGCGTAAAATACATAAATGTAACTGCATTAAAACATTCGGTGACAATTATGGTTACTACGCTTTTTTGATTTGTATATTTGTACTTGAATTGAGACTGTATATGAATACGCTTATGATGCGAAGTGATTTAATTTGATAAAGGGACTTAACCGTTGAAATTTGTCCTCCATTCATGCCTATATTCTGATTGCTCCTGAAGAGAGCTAATGATTTGCGCTGTATCAAAGGATATCCTTTTCGTATACTTCTCTTAATTAT
>NW_026382637.1:1788-2044 GCF_001194135.2 Octopus bimaculoides | reverse complement strand
ATTTAAACATTGTAGACACTAAATTATCATACTTAAATGTCGTAGAATCTAAATATATAATAAGATTCTATTCTTTGCGTACCTGGTTGCAGCCATAATAGTAATATATATACATGTGTGTATGTATGTACGTATATATGCATGTGTATGTATGTATATGTGCATGTGTATGTATGTATATATATGTACATATATATATATATATATATATATATATATATATATATATATATATATATATATATATATATATATA
>NW_026382637.1:0-357 GCF_001194135.2 Octopus bimaculoides | reverse complement strand
CGACAAAAATAACAACAGACGAGGACAGGTGGTATAAATAACAAAAGGATGTATTAGTATGACGCTCAGGAATACGGAAAGTCTTTAACGTTTCGAGCTACGCTCTTCAACAGAAAGAATACGGAGACAAGGAGAAAAACACGGAGAAAAAAAAATTGAAGTGTTCAGTCAACGGTCAATGATAATAATGGCTGACCGGAAGTTAGAAATTCTTTTTTCAGGAGAGCTAGGAAAAGGGGGAGATAACACACGTTGATCGAAGAACGAGGGGCTGTGTGTGGGAGATAGAATGCTTGTGATCTTGACATATGTAGTGTGAAAATGGGGAGGGGAGAAAGGAGTGGGTCAGTTGTAGTG
>NW_026382636.1:0-286 GCF_001194135.2 Octopus bimaculoides | reverse complement strand
TTCATAATCTCGTTCGTTTGATCGTTCGTTCGTCATTTCTTTCGTTCGTTGGTCATTTCGTTCGTTCATTATTTCGTTCGTTCGTCGGTCATTTTGTTCGTTCGTTGGCCATTGCGTTCGTTCGTTGTTTCGTTATTTCGTGCGTTTGTTCTTTCGTTCATTGTTTCGTTCGTTCATTATTTCGTTCGTTCGATAGTTCGTTATTTCGTTCGTTCGACCGGTCGTTATTTTGTTTGTTCGTTATATCGTTCGATTGTTCGTTCTTTCCTTCATTCTTTCGTTCATT
>NW_026382635.1:0-471 GCF_001194135.2 Octopus bimaculoides | reverse complement strand
CCACGTGAGCAAGGGAGGAGGAGTGAAGGAGAGAGTGTGACAGAGTAATAAGGAAGAATAGTGGGAAAAGAGGAGGTAAAAGAATAACAGAGAAAAAGAGGGAAAAACGAAGGATAAAATTTTATTAAAAAAAATTTTGTCAGTGAACAGCATATGAAAAATACCTTTTAAGGTGGATATTATACAATTATAAATAAGGGCAAAAAGAAAAAAAATTCATTCCCAATATGCTGAAAAATAGATGCTAAATCGTTTAACCACATAAAATATTTTCACTTATATTATTAGACCATGTGCTGAAACAAAGAAACCAAGCTAATGAAATTCATAAAAATATAGTTATCCCCAGTTTGACAGATTTAGCATCTATTTTTCAGCATATTGGCAAAGATAATTTTTTCTTTTTGCCCTTATTTATAACTATATATATATATGAAACATGGGCTGTAACTGCTGAGGACATACGTAAGC
>NW_026382634.1:0-609 GCF_001194135.2 Octopus bimaculoides | reverse complement strand
AATTATTATTTCTTTTTCCTTTACACCCTCTCCTCGTCCCCTATCCCGTTCTCTGTCTCTCAATTGCTTTCTCACTCAATCTTGTAGTCTTTGTATCTCTATATCTTTCTTTTTCATGCGATATCAGTATGATGTCATAATTTATTGGAATTTTTTTTTCCCCTTCAGTCAATACTCAATTCCATTCACATCATATCTATTTATAACTAATATCGATCCATTCTCCATACCGTTCCAACGCCGCCTTCATTCATTCAGCCAACATAAGCTGTGTTGCTGTCATATATTGCTGTTTTTCGCTCTCTCAGTTCCCTCTCTATCTCCCTATCGCTTTCTGTCTGCAACCATTTCCCCTTTATCTCTGTATCTGTCTATATACATACATACATACATACATATATACATACATATATACATGCATGCATATATACATCCATGCACGCACATATAAATGTATACACGTACACACACACAGACACACAGACACACAGACACACAGACACACAGACACACAGACACACACACACACACATATATATATATATGTATCTATATACTATGTGTATATATATATATATATATATATATATATATATATACAGTATATAT
>NW_026382633.1:0-211 GCF_001194135.2 Octopus bimaculoides | reverse complement strand
TAACAACACGTAATGGCCTGAATTTATGAGGATGAAGTCAGTCATTTATATCAGTCCCAGTACTTGACTGGTATTTTTATTTTATCAAGCTTGAAAAGATGACAGGCAAAGTTGATTTAAGTGAGATTTGAACCCATCATCATCATCACCATCGTCGTTTGACGTCCGGTTTCCATGCTAGCATGGGTTGGACGATTTGACTGAGGACTGG
>NW_026382632.1:0-414 GCF_001194135.2 Octopus bimaculoides | reverse complement strand
ACACACACACACACACACTTGCACACACACACATGTATATAGATATATATGTGCATGTGTGTATATATATATATAAAAATACATATATATGTACATGATGAAGACATGGAGGCTCTTTTGTTCACTCAAACTGACGTATGTTGTATTATTAGATTGCTTTATGTTCAAAGTGCAAACACCACCTATTTGAGTCATCATCATTATCATCATCCTCATCATCATCATTTAATGTCCGTTTTCCAAGCTGGCATATGTCAGACAGTTTGATATGGTTTCTATGGCTGGATGCCCTTCCTAATGCCAACCACTTTACAAAGTGTACTGGATGCTTTTACTGGCATGGGTGTATTTATGTGACACCAGTATGAGTGCTTTTTACATGGCACCAGCACCCATGAGCCTGCAAGATTAGGA
>NW_026382631.1:0-298 GCF_001194135.2 Octopus bimaculoides | reverse complement strand
CTACTACTACTACTACTACTACTACTACTACTACTACTACACACATATCTCAGCAGACCAATGGAAGTGTTCGGAATACGGATATGATTGTAGTATGGTCATAAGTAAATGGCGTAGGGATAATTATTATAAGGAATATATAGATTATAACTAATCCCTTACTCAGAGTATAAGCATTCGTATATGTATACATACAATACATATATACATAATCACACACATACATGTATACATACAATACATACATAATCACGCACATACATGTATACATACAATATATATAAACATAATATATACA
>NW_026382630.1:0-381 GCF_001194135.2 Octopus bimaculoides | reverse complement strand
TGGTCCAGGAGATAGATGGTAAATGTTTTTATTTTTCATTCCCTTCGAAGATTATCCCAAATAGTGGTTTGGATTTTAGTTATTCTTTTTTGCGTGCAAGGAATCCTATGACGGATATCTCTTATGTGTTTAAATGTACACTGTATTTATATGAATAATATATAGTCTATTGACAAAATTTTTTTACACGCTAGGCCACTGGTAGTAGAAATTTCTAATATTTCTTATTACTCTGATATTATTAATTATTGATTATTTTTCCTGGAAAATTTTCGATTGAAAAAGCCGGCATTTTTATTTACTGCCGACAAGGAGCTGCGCTTACGCGGTGGATTTGAAAAATTAGAATGTATAAGCACGGGGCATATGCTGGATTGCCTC
>NW_026382629.1:0-384 GCF_001194135.2 Octopus bimaculoides | reverse complement strand
ATATATACATAGGATATATAGTCCTTTATTGCAATTGATTGATTATTTCGTGATTCGAGTTTCACAGTAATACGATCTTCAACCGCAAGATAAGCATTCGGTCTTAGTAAATCACATACACGGCAAACTATATCACGCACTTTTCCCTGATTGGTTTAATACAATTCAGTGTCATGCGCGTGCCTGTATGTATATATGCGTGTTTGTGTGCGTGCATTTGTGTGCGTGTGTGTGTGTGTGCGTACATGTGTGTGTGTGTGTGTGTGTGTGGATGATGGTCTACCATCTCATTTGATAGACGTGATCAATGCATTCGATACTACGTCTAGATAATTCAGTTGAATTTAGCTGCTCGTATGATAGAGTTCCAACAAATATATATAT
>NW_026382628.1:380-563 GCF_001194135.2 Octopus bimaculoides | reverse complement strand
TATATGTGTGTGTGAGAGAGAGTGTGTGTGTACGTGTGTGTGTGTGTGTGTGTGTGTATGGTGTTGTTCAATTGACTTCGGCCATGCTGGAGTACTGCCTTAAATGGTTTTAGTCAAAGAAATGAAACTTATTCTATTGATTTCTTTTACTGAACCACTAAGTTACAAGGGCGTAAATATACC
>NW_026382628.1:252-370 GCF_001194135.2 Octopus bimaculoides | reverse complement strand
TATTGATTTCTTTTACTGAACCACTAAGTTACAAGGGCGTAAATATACCAACATCGGTTGTCAAGCCATGAGAGTAACAAACACAGACAGAAAGATAGACACACATAAATATATAGAT
>NW_026382628.1:0-242 GCF_001194135.2 Octopus bimaculoides | reverse complement strand
GAGAGTAACAAACACAGACAGAAAGATAGACACACATAAATATATAGATATATACGATGGTCTTCTTCCTGTTTACATCTACCAAATCCACTTACAAGTTTTTGGCCCGAGGCTATAGTAGAAGGTACTTGCCGAAGACTGAACTCGGAACCATGTGGTTGGAAAGCAAGCTCCTTACCGTACAGCCACGCCTGCGCCTATAAATCCATATATTTTTTTTTAGATACAGATATGTAAATATA
>NW_026382627.1:0-228 GCF_001194135.2 Octopus bimaculoides | reverse complement strand
ATGTATGTATATATGTATGTATTTATGCATGTATGTATGTATACATGTATGTATGTGTGTGTATGTGTGTATTTATGAGTTTATATATTTTATTTTGGTCAAGTCAGTCTCTTGCTACTCTGTCTTCCACCTCTAAGTGCACAGGATCTTCAGGTAAATTGTATTTATATAAATGTGCATGTGTGTGTGTGTGTATGTATGTATGTATGTATGTATGCATATACATAT
>NW_026382626.1:0-242 GCF_001194135.2 Octopus bimaculoides | reverse complement strand
GGGTGAAATGAGTGAATGCTCATAATTCTGGGACGTTGTTTCTTTATGCTTCACTAACGCGTCATCATCATCATTTTCATAATCATTGCCAATTCCTCCGTCATCACAATGATATCTCCATCGTCAGCACTGTCAGGATCTTGTCCATGATGATGATGATGATGATGGTGGCCGTTGCCATCATCATTATCATTATCATCATCATTAATATCACCACCATAACTATGGCCACTCCTGTCACC
>NW_026382625.1:0-417 GCF_001194135.2 Octopus bimaculoides | reverse complement strand
ATATATATATATATATATATATATATATATGTATACATATATATATGCATGTATATGTACATATATATGCATGTATATATAAATATACACACACATATATATATAGGCGCAGGAGTGGCTGTGTGGTAAGTAGCTTGCTTACAAACCACTTGGCTCAGTCCCACTGCGCGGCACCTTGCGCAAGTATCCTTTTCTATAGTATCGGGCTGACCAGCCTTGTGAGTGGTTCTGGCAGACGGAAACTGAAAGAAGCCTGTCGACAACCGATTCTAGTGTGTTTACGTCGTCCCTGTAACTTAAAATAAGTACTAGGCTTACAAAGAATAAGTCCTGGGGTCGATTTGCTGGACTACAGGTAGTGCTGCAGCATGACCGCAGACAAATGACTGAAACAAATGAAAGAATATATATATATAT
>NW_026382624.1:1831-1949 GCF_001194135.2 Octopus bimaculoides | reverse complement strand
AGTAGTAGTAGTAGTAGTAGTAGTAGTAGTAGTAGTAATAGTAGTAATAGCGGCAGCAGCAGCAGCAGCAGTGGTAGTGGTGGTAGTAGTAGTAGTAGTAGTAGTAGTAGTAGTAGTA
>NW_026382624.1:0-338 GCF_001194135.2 Octopus bimaculoides | reverse complement strand
CATCATCGTCGTCGTCATCATCATCATCATCATCATCATCATCGTCATCACCATCATCCTCATCCTCCACCTCCTCCTCCTCATCCTCTCCATCATCATCACCATAATCATCACCATCATTATCAGCCTTAGTTTCCTCCTCCTCATCACCATTTCATAATCATCATCATCATCGCCATCACCATCATCATCATCAACTTCATCTTCGTCATCATCATCATCATTATCATCACTATTATTTTTCTTATTTTTATTACTATTATTGTTGTTGTTGTTATTATCATTATCATTATTATTATTATTATCCTCATTATTATTATTATTATTATTATTATTAT
>NW_026382623.1:0-329 GCF_001194135.2 Octopus bimaculoides | reverse complement strand
ATATATGTACACTTACTTACAAGTTGAGCAATCCTTCTGCTCCCTACCTCTCTCTGTTCCTCCCACGTGACCGTTGCTCGGCCAAGCATGACCTTTCTTGGCCTGACCGCCGCTCATACAACACCTTATTTTCTTATCTCCTGACTTTGATCTATGTTTGTTGTCACAACACTCCCACTTCACACGCCAGCTTATCGTAACTTGTCCTTTTTGTTGAAAGACACCTGTTGTTTGTATTTGTAATCGTGTAACATTTTCTCCGTAAATTATTCTCAGTGCATAATTTCACTGGAAAAAGTTATATATATTTGCAAAGAAATATCTTTCGC
>NW_026382622.1:0-210 GCF_001194135.2 Octopus bimaculoides | reverse complement strand
TGGTACCTGGTGCAAGTGTCTTCCAATATTTGTGTGTGTGTGCGCGCGCGCGTGTGTTTACCTTTTTGTTCTTACATACGTTTCAGCCCTAAGGCTGTGTACATCCTGGAGTACCGCAGGTGAAACAACCTTTTCATTGCCAATCTTTATGCGACCTGTTTTAGTGGAGTGAGTTACACACACACACACACACACACACACACACACACA
>NW_026382621.1:0-974 GCF_001194135.2 Octopus bimaculoides | reverse complement strand
GTATATATATATATATATATATATATATATATATGTATACATGCACACACAGATGTATATATACATATACATATATATATAAACATATATATATATACATATACATACATATATAAATATATATACATATACATATACATATACATACAAACATATACACATACATGCAAAGATGTGAACATATATATATATATATACACACACACACACACATACATAATTATAGTCACTTTTTCTCCCTATCATTTTGCTTCCTGCCGCCCCATTTTCTCTATATCTTTCTTTTCCTTTATCTCTTTCTCACTCACTCTCTCACTCTCTCTCTCTCTCTCTCTCTCTCTCTCTCTCTCTCTCTCTCTCTCTCTCTCTCTCTCTCTCTCTCTCTTTCTTTCTCTCTCACTCAGTATCTCTTTCTTCTTTTCCTTCATTATTCCCCCACCCCATCCCACTACTATTCCATGTGTTCACTCAAAGAGACGCACGAACAGCTACGGATTTGCTGTATGGACAGACTAAATACTGCGTTGTCGGAAAATGTTGAAGGACACGGGAAGTGAGAGACAAACAGACAGACAGACAGACAGACAGACAGACAGAATCAGGGAGGAGAAAGAGAGAAGAATGAGAGAGAGAGGAATTCATGTACTATAATAATTTAAATGTCTATTTTATATTCAATTAGAGTTATACAAATCCGGAATGTGTATACGATGGTATATATTTACGTATAATATAAACACATAGAAACACACACACATATACATATATGTATATATATATACATAGATAGATATATCTATATATATACATACATGCATACTTACATATATATTGAATATTTTTATGTGTATGCATATACGTATATATATATGCTAACGCATTTGTATATATGTTTGTATCTGTGTATGTATATATGTACATATACGTCTATGTATATATATACATACACTACCATATATACATACATATATATA
>NW_026382620.1:0-502 GCF_001194135.2 Octopus bimaculoides | reverse complement strand
CGTAAAATTATATTTGTTGCTCACATCTAGTGAAGAATAACTACCATTTAATATTCACTTTATAAAGATATGAGCTACTAATAGTTTCTTGCTATGAACTGGGCTGGAAGACATCACCTTCGGCGGACTTTTCACCTCTCTCCGTTGAATTGTTCTACTGGTTAAATTTTGATTTCTATAGTCAAACGGGGTGTAACCCCAATTTTCTTTTCTTTTTCACTTAGCTTTTATCCATCCTTTTACTTTTTGCATCGTGGTTTCGCCAGGCTTGATTTCGTCGGCTTGCAATCCCTTCAAAGGCCCAACTTCCTGTCCAAGGCATTCTCTTTTCTAATGTATCTGTTGTCGCTGAATTTACCGTCTCACTTCTAATAACACAATGTAATCCACCTTGACTAACAGCCCATTTGCCAGGATCCATCTTAGATTTCCTGTATTTCTCTATTCGGTAATCTGAGACTTAAGGTGTTTGTCTTCTATAAGAAGCCTGCAAAACTTTAAG
>NW_026382619.1:0-605 GCF_001194135.2 Octopus bimaculoides | reverse complement strand
ACACACACACACATACGACGGGCTTCTTTCAGTTTCCGTCTACCAAATTCCGCTCACAAGGCTTTGGTCACCCCGAGGCTATAGTAGAAGACACTTTCCCAAAGGGCCACAGAGTGGGACTGGACCCGGTAACATGTAGTTGAAAAACAGACTTATAACCAAATATCCGCGCCCGCGCCTTGCCTGTATAAAAAAAATTTTAATATTTCATGCATTGTAGAAGCATAACCAATTTATTGTACACAATTTTTAACAAATCTTATATAGAACCCCACCACCTCAAAGCGCCATATAGATCCCGATTAAAAACCATTAGCTTTGTTTGTGGGGGAAGAAATTTAAAGCGCTTCACTGAATAGTTTTTCTCATTGTCATTTTGTATCTGTGTGTGTATTCAGTGTCTTCATGTTTTTATGTATACGTTTATTTGTTTCTGTGGCGTAAACAGATGTGATATATCTGACGTTTTCTAATTGAATGCTCTTGTATAGAAATGGAGTCATTATAATATAATGCTGATCTGACTGACTGACAAAGTAATTTGCAATGTTTGTAAGTTCTCGTTATTTCTGAGTAATATATATATGTGTGTATGTGTATACGTA
>NW_026382618.1:0-601 GCF_001194135.2 Octopus bimaculoides | reverse complement strand
CCCCCCAAAGAAAAGCAAAAACAAAGCAAAAACAAAACAAACGGCATGATCAATGATGAATTTGACGAGTTTTACGTTCAGTAACTACATCGACTCAGCGAGGAAATCCAGCTGAAACAGCCCAACCGGCGGCGTGCTTCATCCGCACGACAAACGAACACCTCTCTGTCGTTAACTTAACCAAGAATGCTAATGAAGATTTCTGTTGGGAAGTTCTACCGCATCCATCGATTTCTCTTGGTATAGCACTTTCAGATTATCTCCTTTTCCGGTTGTTCTCCAGTGGTCTACGAGGCATTTCGTTCAATAACGACGTGGAACTGAAAACGTGGCTCGATGAATTCTTCAAGTCAAGACTCGTTGACTGCTACCGTTGAAGCATTGACAAGCTAATGGAACGTTAGCAACAAACTGTGAACAATCATGAAAAATATATTATTGGGTGATTTGTAAAAACTTTTTTATGTAAAATAAGGATTAAAATAAACGGAAAAATAAGAACGAATATATTTGACAACCAAATGCATGCATGCGTTTATATATGTATGAATATGTATATGTAAGTAATCTGTCTACACACATACAGCATATATATATATAT
>NW_026382617.1:0-462 GCF_001194135.2 Octopus bimaculoides | reverse complement strand
AAAATGTTTTAAGAACGAAGTTACTTGAAATATATATTTTTTTTGCATGAATTTCTTGACACTCTCGGAACCTCGGAATCTGGGAATCTCAGAACCAGTGATTGGCTGGCTCGTTGGGAAGCAATGACGTTATCGTCACCAGCTGCGATATAATGTGCATGTATGTGTGTCTATATATGTGTGTATACGTGCGCGTATTAGCGATACTCAATACTTCAAGTGGGGCGCATAATTTACAAAATTAGCCGGAACCGAAGTTCACTCATACTCTTTGTTTCACGAAGCTCAAAATTTATTTCTTGATCGTTCGACCTCCGATCAAAATAATAACATAACAATAATCCTTTCTATTATAGGCACAAGGTCTGAAAGTTGGTGGGTGGGGCTTGTCGATTACATCGACCCCTCTGCGCAACTGGTACTTATTTTATCGATCCTGAAAGGATGAAAGGTAAAGTCGAC
>NW_026382616.1:0-265 GCF_001194135.2 Octopus bimaculoides | reverse complement strand
GTGTGTGTGTGTGTACATATATCTCTGTACACATGCTTTTTATTGCAAGTACGCAAGCACACAGCTTATTCCGTTCACTTCGCGACGCCGTCTTATCGTTACTGACATACTCATAGGCGGTCACATAACCTTGCATACTCGTCTTCACACAACACATCTAAGAATGTAACAATTATATACGCTTCGACATCTTCCTACATCCAATTAACTGACACCACCAAATTTATACACCTACTCATATTTATAGGCATCCACACATTCCACC
>NW_026382615.1:0-214 GCF_001194135.2 Octopus bimaculoides | reverse complement strand
AAATTAAAAGTTACGATAAAAGTATTATTATAGTTATGATAAATGTATTATTATGATTAATGATACTGAAAATTTCAAAAATGAGGCGAAGTAATTTAATGTGTTAATAATTTTAATGAATTATAACATTGATGCGATATCCACTGTATGCCTACTTTTACACCCCTCTGTATATATATTTTTCTACTCTAGGCACAAGGTCCGAATTTTTGGG
>NW_026382614.1:0-1042 GCF_001194135.2 Octopus bimaculoides | reverse complement strand
TATGTGGGTGCATAATTGCTGTAATCGACGGATTGCCAGTGTGTTTGTATGTGTGTTTGTATGTGTGTGTAAGTGTGTGACTTTTTATGTACATCTTTCTGTTTCTCTCTCACCGCTTGACAAACAGTGCTGATTTCTCTATGTCCCTTTAGCAAAATGTTTCGCAAAAGGCAAAGACATAAGCAGCAGACTTAAAATAAATTCTCCGGTCAATTTTACAGGCATAAACCATCAAGGTATTGCCCCTGCATGGCCACAGTTTAGAGAGTGGAACAAGTAAAGGAATAAAGAATAAATTGCATTACTCGATAAATGAAGAATTATTTGCAAGGTGTTCAATTTCAATACACGTTGTAATTTTGGCGCTACACTTATCCAACTATATTATGCAGTTCGGCATAACTACAGAGTTGTACCCCCAGACTTTGGAAAGTCATAACTTTCAGAAAAATGAATATTTTTTAATGACATTTTCTATGCATATAGTATTTATTATGTAGATTCCGAATATACAAAAAATTCAGCTGAAAGTGTTTTGGAATGGGGGTGGGGGACAATTTTCGGAAATTCCAACAGAGTCCACTTAAATTCTTTTTAACTTCCAGGAAAATTAATATTTTTTCGTGAAATTTTCTACAAGTATACCATGATGTATGTACATTTCGACCATGTAGGAAATATGAAGGAAACAACTGCAGGTTATTTTTGAGAAGTGTTCCCCACTCGGTGGTGTTTTGGAGCAAGTCGTCCATAATTGTTTCATTTTTCTCTATTATGTGCGTATGTGCATCCGTAGATTTGTAATGAAGTAATACGCTGCTTCTGTTCTCTTCTACTTCTCTACTAGAAACGTTTACTTTGGAATTTACTTCTATTGAGAAAAAAAAATCGTGTGCATGTTGTTTTTAACGTAAGGTTTCTTATGACGGCTTCTCTTTTCTGCTTATTACTTCATTAGAAATCTACGGATGCCCATACGCACATAACAGAGTAAAATGAAACAAATATGGACGACTTGCTCCGAAACACCACCGAGTGGGGA
>NW_026382613.1:0-310 GCF_001194135.2 Octopus bimaculoides | reverse complement strand
AATAGAATTGATTTTCGATAGTTTTAATCAATTTTAATCGATTTAAATTTCTTTCTTTTTGAAAATTGGTTATGAAACACGTGTAGTCATTTTATTATCTTGATCTTATGATATTTACTTTGTATTATATTATACTTATTTATTGTGCTTTTAATTATTAATTTTTTCTATATGTGACAGTGGATTTTCATCGATGAGTTCGTGAACCTTGGTTCTTTTCCCTAAAAACTATATATTTATATATATTTGATACTGTGAAGCTTAATTTAATTTTAATTTTTAATAAATTGACTTTAATTGAGTTTTTACC
>NW_026382612.1:0-417 GCF_001194135.2 Octopus bimaculoides | reverse complement strand
TTAGATTCCACATTCCAGTTACCTCTATTTCCAGGTCTTTGTATTTTGAATGTTTTTTTCCATTTCTTTTAGGGAAACGTTGTCAGCTGCTGGTATTGATACATCAATTAGAAAGCATTTTTTCTCCATGATCTTTGACAACTATATCTGGTCTATTTGCCTTAATTTCTCTATCTGTGTGTATTGGCATATCCCAGAGTATGGTTGCTTTCTCGTTTTCTGTGACCTTTTCTGGCATGTGTTTATACCATCTATTTTCTGTTGTTATTCCATAGTGTTGCCATAGCTTCCAGTCTATATAGGTCCCAACTCTGTGGTGTCTGTGAATATATTCCTTCTTAGCCAGAGATAATATGATTTATTGTTCCTTGTACATCTCCACATATTCTACAGTTACTTGTTATGTTTCTTTTCATT
>NW_026382611.1:1435-1888 GCF_001194135.2 Octopus bimaculoides | reverse complement strand
GTCTCTAGGCAGGCAAGCAATATTTATAGTTTCCAGTTTAATGTTTTGAGGTGGCACATTAATAACAAGTGACCAGATGTGCCTTGCTTCAGAGCCAGCTGTGGCATAAGAATATCACTGTCCTTATGCTGCTGCTACTTGATGTTTAGCCCCAAGTCACTTCAGATCAAGTAGACCTATTATCTAATGCATTTCAACCAAGAACATCCTGTCTTTCCAGACATAGTTTATATCAGACTGATTGTATAATGTATCCATCTTATTTATTTATTTATTTATTTATTGTTAAAGACAGTTGTGTGCGATTTGAAGGGGATTTAGTTGCTATTTTCAGCAGGGTGTTAAATCACCAACAGACACACTCTGATTCACAAGCATAGTCTCTCCTCTCTGTCTTTCCTGTCACTACTATAATAGCTTCTGTTCTTTGTAGCTGGCCAGTCTTTTATGTGC
>NW_026382611.1:1071-1424 GCF_001194135.2 Octopus bimaculoides | reverse complement strand
CACTGCCAAACACTCACTTCTCCACCTTGTTGCTTCTACCCACTCCCACCTCTGTAACCTTGCATGAACCACAATGCCCAGACTTTCCTTCTCAGAACATCAAACCTCTGGAATCATCTTCCTGCTTTTATCTTTCCTGCAAATGCTGGCTTGCAACAGTTTAAATGGAATATTATTGGGTATTAAACTCACTGATCTTGAAGGATCCACAAAAGTAATGTGTTCTGTCTCTTCCTCCAGCCCCTACAGGTTAAAAAGAGAGAAAGTTTATATTCTACTCCCACTTTTGCTATTTGTTCGTGCAGTGGCAGAAAAGAAAAAAAAATACCAGTATGCATATATATATATATATA
>NW_026382611.1:0-163 GCF_001194135.2 Octopus bimaculoides | reverse complement strand
CTACAATGAAAGTTCAAACCTTATAAAATTTTATCCAAAACAAAACACGATTGAAATTAATTTAACTGATATTTTTATGAAATACATTATTTCATCATTCAAAAGATACTAATAAAACCCTGCATACTCATTAATATATCACCACTACAAGTTATAATATTAA
>NW_026382610.1:0-1142 GCF_001194135.2 Octopus bimaculoides | reverse complement strand
GGATTAGTTAAATCCATACAATGATATTAATTTAACATGGATTACGTTTAATTTCAAAGAAACTTTTTCTATATTTATACTTATGAGTTTTGATCATAGTTACTTGATTTATCATTTATAATTCTATTTAAGTTAGTACCGATTGCATTGTAATAATTGTTTACTTTTTACCTTATCGACTAAATCCCTTCCTTCTTTAATATTGTATTTGAATCCCACTACTAAGCTAATGTAATGTATTTTTTTAAACTTTGATGGCTGCAATCTGAATGTAACCTAATATATTTTATTTTATTATTTATAATTTATATTTTCTAAATTATCTTGTTTACATAACCTTAAAACAAGTCTCATAACTATTCTAAACTTAAAAATAAATATAATTATTTGATATGATTATTCACAATTGAGTGAATTATATAAATCAAGAATAATATTTACTAGATTTACCTCTATTTGACCATCAATTTATATTTCTATTAAGATATATAACAGATAATTTTCTTTCTTCGTTTTATTTACTTTCAAAAGTCCAACGGTTTTTATTGAATTTACAGCGTCGATTGCTTGTCGCTACTTATTATCCTAGGTTAATATCCTAAGTTAACAACTCTACTTAGTTACTTTACTATATAACGGTTTTCTTAACCGATATTGTAAGCAGTTTCAATATGTTCATGTCGTTACAACCTGATTATAACTCTTTTATACACATGTAATTTAAGGACAACTATTAATGTTGTCTGTTGTTTGATGTCTGAAGTGAATTAATGTAACTTGACTCTGAAGAGATGCAAGTCTCCATATTCTTATCTCAGACAAGAGTGAGTCGGGATCTTGCATTGAAATGTTCATAGGATAATAAACAAGTTTTATTATAGGATTGCGTTATGGCTCTTATTTAAATTGATATGCACAGAAAATTGTCTCATAAACAACTTTTCAAGTGAGAATGTTGCTACGTTGATAACAGGTACAATATTTTTACCAAATATTTGGTAGAGATCTAAATAAACAAGTATACACATACATACATGCATACATACACACATACATATATATATATATGTATATATATATGTATGTATATGTAGATATGTATATATATATATATATATGTATATATATGTATGTGCATATAT
>NW_026382609.1:0-359 GCF_001194135.2 Octopus bimaculoides | reverse complement strand
TGTTGGGGGATTTCGATGGCCAGATGATGTGTTTAGGCGTTGTTAGTTTGCCATTAGTTGTTGGGAACCAAAGGCGTAAGCTCTCTTACCACGACAAGGTCACGCCAACAAGAGAGTGGGACTTGGGTTTCAGAGGGTTTCAGGGGCCAGATGATAATGAACATGAGGATGTGTTGGGTTGGGGAAAAGGGAGCAAGAAACAGTGCAATAATGTTGAGGGAACGAAAGGGTGGGACAGAGAGGGCTTGGGTGTGGCAAGGAAGAAAGTGGTTTGAATGAAAAAAGGAGGGGGCGTGGCAAGGATAAGGGCATGGGTAGGTCAGGGTGGTGGGTTAGTTGATGAATGTAATTAGATGTTA
>NW_026382608.1:0-261 GCF_001194135.2 Octopus bimaculoides | reverse complement strand
ATACATACATACATACATACATACATGCATACATGCTATCCAGGATCCGTGTAAAGTGTTGTCTGCATCAATAGAAGTTATTTCACAAGACTTCAAAGTTAATAGACGGAAGTAAATTAGAGTGAGGTGATTAAATAGGAGGGATGAAAATTCAACGTTTCGGACGAAAGTACCTTTTCAGTGACAAAACAAAATTACTTAAGTATTAGCAACCTCGACAGTAAAAACACAATTTCATTTTATTTCTCTCTGAAGAAGAAT
>NW_026382607.1:0-222 GCF_001194135.2 Octopus bimaculoides | reverse complement strand
AAATTTTGAACCCGAGTTCTCATTCCTAAGGTATTTTTCGATGTTGTTATTAAGGTGTTATTGTTATTTACCCAATATTTCCGAGGTTCCAATGGTAATTCTGCATTTGAAAAAAATCATCTAATTTGTATCGTTCAATACACATTTTGACGATTATAAAAACAAATGTTAGTTTAAACCAGTTCTATATTTAAGAGATGAGGAATTATGTACATTGTTTAC
>NW_026382606.1:0-356 GCF_001194135.2 Octopus bimaculoides | reverse complement strand
CTCTTCCCCCCTCTCTCTCTCTTATATATACTATCCACACACAAATACACTCACACACATATACACATGCATATGAGCATATGCGTGCGCGCGCGCGCGTATCTAATAGGAGGATTGTTATCGTATGAAACAAAAATTTACCAGCGTCGTGTATATTAGCGTATATATATACATATATACATATATGTATATATATATGTACCCATATACAGCTACATAAAACCATGAAAGACCACAAACCAAACTTCAAACGCAACCCATCCGTCAGACATATTGTATGCATATGTATATATATACATATATATGTACATATACAAGAATAAGGGCAGAGAATCGTCAATTAATAATAGAATTAA
>NW_026382605.1:0-516 GCF_001194135.2 Octopus bimaculoides | reverse complement strand
CCGATGCTGGTGTGTTTACGTCCCCGTAACTTAGCGGCTCGGCAAAAGACCCAAGAATAAGCACTAGGCTTACAAAGGATAGATAGATAAGTCCTGGGGTCGATTTGCTCGACTAAAGGCGGTGCTCCAGCATGGCCGTAATCACATAACCGAAACAAGCAAAAGAATAAAAGCAAGAATAACAACACAGCAAAAAACAAAAAAAAAACAAAACGAAAAACACAAACATAACAAAACAAAAATGAAAAAAGTCAATACACGAGAGGACAAATATCACAAATATCATTATCTCTGGCGCTTCTCAACTATGAGATGAAGAAATAGCATTAATGGATTGAATTGTGTTGCAAGATAAACTAGTCTGTTATCGAGAATCTCTTTGTCACTTGTTCAATACACCATGTGACTATATTTACTTATTCTACACGTCATGTGACTGTTTGGATGTCGCTTTCACGAGAAACAGACGCCCGTTCTAACCTGATTATCTGCCGCGATTATTGGGTTAAAGTAAGA
>NW_026382604.1:0-413 GCF_001194135.2 Octopus bimaculoides | reverse complement strand
TAATAATAATAATAATAATAATAATAATAATAATAATAATAATATTTTGCTCTAGCATAGCGAGACTAATAACCTGGTGTGTAACTCATTATATGTAAAGTCCAGAACACAATGGTATACGATTGGTAATATTTGCCCTTTTTTTTTCCTTAGGATAGGACTTTCCATATCCATCCACGTAAACTTACTCACCTATAGCGCCTGTATGTCTTCAAATAAAGTGTAATCTCCCCAAATAAAGTGCACTTCATATGGTGAGGCTATACGATAATATACTGATATATATCATCTGATGAAGCTATACGATTGGTGGGCTCAACAAAGAGCCCACCAATTCTTATCGCAGAAACAGCGGTAAGCGAACGAAGTTCATTACGTAACATTTTACCGGAGCCATATATATATATATATAT
>NW_026382603.1:0-231 GCF_001194135.2 Octopus bimaculoides | reverse complement strand
ACAAGTACAAGAGTAAAAGAGTAAACAATTTGACTGAGAGAGTATGTGTGGTTCAGATTGCACAGAGGCCAAATGACTTTCAACTAGGTTAAAATCTTCATACTTTGCATGTTGAACCTACTTGTTCTGTCAGGAGGTTATAACCTTCAAATTGCTTTAGATTAAAATTAAAAATAGTTTCTTATGGTTCACACTGTTCTTTTTTTTTTTTTTAAATCAAAGTCCTTTTCT
>NW_026382602.1:0-313 GCF_001194135.2 Octopus bimaculoides | reverse complement strand
ATCATCATCATCATCATCATCATCATCATCATCATCTTCATTATCATTATCATTATTTTTATTAATTTTATTATTTAAGGCAGCTAGCAATTAAAACAGTTAATACGCTAAGAAAATGCTTAGCGGCATTTCATTTCGTCTGTCTTTATGTTATGAATGCAAATTCTGCCGAGGTCGACTTTGCCTTTCATCTTTTCGGAGTTGATAAAACAAGTACCAGTTGAACACTGGTGCTCAATGTAATCGACTTAGCCCCTCCCCTAAATTTGTTGGCCTTGTGCCAAAATTTGAAACCATTATTATTATTATTATT
>NW_026382601.1:0-499 GCF_001194135.2 Octopus bimaculoides | reverse complement strand
AAATTTGACTATGCTAGCAAACCCTGCAAGCATGGACTGGTAATTCCACAACGACACAGATCAGAAAGCACAGCCGAATTCACCTCGGTCAGCCAGTCTAACTGTCTCTTCCTCAAGAAATTACCATGTGCGCAACAAGTGATATCGCAGAGAAAACTGCGTATACTAATCTGGAGTGAATAATTATTACAAATTAAAAGGGTAAAGGATTATCAATTTATTAATTAATAAATCAATTAATAATTAATAATTTTTACCAAGCCCATCGGTATGAAAGCACCATTATTGGTGGAGAACTTATTCAAAAGTTCATATATTTATAAATATAATTAAGGGATCAGCAAGCCTTTGTGAGTTACAAGTGATGCTAATCTGTGAGATTCTCAGCTTTTTTAGCTGCTATTTCTGAACTTCGGCATATGGTGAAGAAAATATTTTGCTGATCCCTTAAGGTGGATGTATGTCATATCGAGTCCGGAGGATACTGCGTGTGGTTTGC
>NW_026382600.1:0-694 GCF_001194135.2 Octopus bimaculoides | reverse complement strand
GAAGAGCATTATAGGAATGTATATTAATAGGGCAAAGAGAAAGGGACAGAAAGAGAGAGAGAGAGAGAGAAGGAATGGTAGGGAATGGCAGGGAAACATCAATGCATAAGGTGGCGGAGAAGAGGGAGAGGCAGAGATAGAGGGAGAAATAGAGAGTATAAGGTAAGTAAGTAAATTAGGGAGGAAGAGCATTATAGGAATGTATATTAATAGGGCAAAGAGAAAGGGACAGAGAGAGAGAGAGAGAGAGAGAGAGAGAAGGAAAGGTAGGGAATGGCAGGGAAACATCAATACATAAGGTGGCGGAGAAGGGGGAGAGGCAGAGATAGAGAGAAAAACAGAGAGTATAAGGTAAGTAAGTAAATTAGGGAGGAAGACCATTATAGGAATGTATATTAATAGGGGAGAGTGAAAGGGAAAGAGAGAGAGAGAGAGAAAGAAAGAGAGAGAGAGGGGGGAAGGTAGGGAATGGCACGGAAACATCAATGCATGAGGTGGTGGAGAAGAGGGAGAGACAGAGATAGAGAAAGAAAGAGAGAGTATAAGGTATGTAAGTAAATTAGGGAGGAAGAGCATTATAGGAATGTATATTAATAGGGGATAGAGAAATGGACAGAGAGAGAGAGAGAGAGAGAGAGAAAGAAAGAGAGTGAGACAGAAGGAGAGGTAGGGAATGGCAGGGAAACATCAATGC
>NW_026382599.1:2167-2869 GCF_001194135.2 Octopus bimaculoides | reverse complement strand
TATATACATGTATATGGATACATTTGTGCAGATATATATATGCATGTATGCATGTATATATGTATGTATACCTCTATATATGTGAGAGTATAGTTTCACTGTAGTAGTCTTAGTATGAAAATGAAACCATTAAAGTGAAAGTATCTGTTATTACAGTATCGAAATGTGATTGTTTCAGTTTTGATACTGAAACAGTGGAATAGTTTCATTTTTGAAGTGATTGAATGAAATGTTTGACTGTCAATGTGAAAGTGACTTGTACAGAGAAATTGTGTTGGAAAGTACGCATGTGTATGTATATGTGTGTATTTACGCATGTGTATGTATATGTGTGTATTTACGTAGGATTGGTATTGTGTCTGTTTCTTTTACTGTCAGTGTTTCTCCTTCCTTTCTTTTTGTATTTGTTGTTGGATCGTTCATAAACGTCGATAAGAGAAAGTAGGAGTTGAAAGGATTTGTAAAGGTAGTAGAAAGAAGAAATTAGATTAGAGGGGAAAATGTTAATTTGTGTAGTTTTATGGATTTTATTCGTAATTGGGACATATTATGACGGAAAAAATGACGCTGTGACCTAAGTTATGGTATTTAGAATATTAATTCCGATTCTTTCATCCAAGAAATTTGAAATTGTGTAAATGTATGAATTTTAAACATATACACACAGAGAAAATCTGCCTTTTATAGATAAGGTATATATAT
>NW_026382599.1:0-1725 GCF_001194135.2 Octopus bimaculoides | reverse complement strand
CTGTAGTGTGAAAATGGGGAAGGGAGAAAGTAGTTGGTCAGTTGTAGTGTGTGCGTGGTGTGATGCGAGGGTATAGGTGTGGTGTGATGTGAGGGTGTTGGGAGGTGGGGAAGACATGGGTGGAGTGTGGGTTAGGCTGAGGGTGGGGTAGAGGTAGGGATCTGTGGGTAGGCTCCAATCTGATCTGGCAGAGTTTCTACAGCTGGATGCCCTTCCTAACGCCAAGCACTCCAAGTTGTAGTGGGTGCTTTTACGTACCACCGGCATGAGGGCCAGTCAGGCGGTACTGACAACAGCCAGTCTCAAGTGGTGTTTTTTATGTGCCACATGCCCAGGAGCCAGTCCAGTGGCACTGGCAACAACCTCGCTTGAATGTTTTTCATGTGTCACCCGCACAAGTGCCAGTGAGGCAATGCTGGTAACGACCAGGCTCAAATGGTGCTTTTTATGTGCCACCGGTACAGAAGTGGAAAAGCTGCTCTGGCAATGATCATGCTTGGATGGTGTTGTTAGTGCTCCACTGGCATGGATGCCAGTCAACGAATTTGATTTGATTTCGATTTCACTTGCCTCAACAGGTCATCGCAAGCAGAGTTTAGAGTGTAATAAAGGAAAGGTACGCATAAGGGGGCTGGTTACACCCCTGGCAAAGGCCACAGGTTATGGTCTCACTTGGCTTGCCAGGTCTTCTCATGCACAGCATATTTCCAAAGGTCTGAGTCACTAGTCATTGCCTCGGTGAGGCCCAATGTTCGAAGATCGTGCTTCACTACCTCATCCCAGGTCTTCCTGGGTCTACCTCTTCCACAGGTTGCCTCAACTGCTAGGGTGTGGCACTTTTTCACACAGCTATCCTCATCTATTCTCGCCACATGACCATACCAACGCAATCGTCTCTCTTGCACACCACAACTGATGCTTCTTTGGTTCAACTTTCCTCTCAAGGTACTTACACTCTGTCGAGTATGCACACTGGCATTACACATCCATCAGAGCATACTAGCTTCATTCCTTGCGAGCTTACGCATGTCCTCAGCAGTCACGGCCCATGTTTCACTGCCATGAAGCATGGCTGTTCGTACACATGCGTCATACAGCCTACCTTTTACTCTGAGCAAGAGGCCCTTTGTCACCAGCAGAGGTAAGATCTCTCTGAACTTTGCCCAAACTATTCTTTTTCTAGCAGCTACACTTTCAGTGCACCCTCCTCTGCTACTCACTTGGTCACCTAGGTAACGGAAGCTATCGACTACTTCTAGTTTTGCTCTTTGGAATGTGGGGAGTTGTTCTCTGCACATTTTCAGTGTTTGTTGCTCCTGAGTATCTGCCACATACAAAACTATCTTCCTAGTTAGCCTTCCTTTGATATGGCTGCACCTCTTATGTGTCCATAGCTTGCACTGGGTACATCTTATAGAGTTTCTGCCTGTGCCTTTTGTACAGATCAAGCAGGGCTATCTACCTGAAGCGGTTTGTGGTTTGTCTGCCTTCCTACTTATTGGGACTTTGGTTTTAGCTAGGTTGACTCTAAGGCCCTTCGATTCTAATCCTTACTTCCACACCTGAAACTTCTCCTCCAGTTCTGATAGTGACTCAGCAACTCCTCTGAATTCCTGTGTTACTGCCTGGAGGACTATAACGAATAAGAGGGGGCTAAGGACAGAACCTTGGTGGACCCCCTACCTCTACCCGGAATTCTTCACTGTACTCGTTGCCAACCCTCAC
>NW_026382598.1:0-212 GCF_001194135.2 Octopus bimaculoides | reverse complement strand
TTGTTAATTTTGTAGTTTTTGTTGTATTTTCTTTCGTTGATGTTGTTGATTTTGCTTTTGTTGTTTTTTGTGCGGATGGCGGTGTGGGCATCAAGGCTTTTTTTTGTGTGTTTAGTTAGTTCTTCTTGTTGTTGTTGTTGTGTTTTTAGGGCAGTCGGACAATCCTTTTTGAGGTGTGTCTCGCTGTCGCATAAGTAACAGCGAGGCCGCCT
>NW_026382597.1:119-252 GCF_001194135.2 Octopus bimaculoides | reverse complement strand
TATATATATATATATATATGCATATATAAGTACATGCATATATATACATACGTGTATATATATATATGTATATATGCATGTTGATAACTATATATATGCATCTATATATGCATGTATGTATGATTTGAGTATA
>NW_026382597.1:0-109 GCF_001194135.2 Octopus bimaculoides | reverse complement strand
TAACTATATATATGCATCTATATATGCATGTATGTATGATTTGAGTATATGTATTCATGTATGTATGCCTGTGTGTGTGTGTTTGTTTTTTATGCGTGTGTGTGTGCGT
>NW_026382596.1:0-423 GCF_001194135.2 Octopus bimaculoides | reverse complement strand
AATTTATGTTCCAAACACCAGCTTAATAATGACAAAGTTATCTTACTAAACTCTTCATTATTTTCAAAATCAATTGGAACAAAGGCATCATATTTCAACAAAAATATGGAAACAAAAGGATTAAATATATTCCTAATAATCAGTTGAACTTACTGGACATTCTTTTCACTAGATATTAGCAATACTAATAAAATATATAGAATACAACACAAACATAATGCACAATTAAAGATATTACATTTACTTCACAAGGATTATGGGAAATTACAAAATACTGATTTGGAGACAACTTTTTTTTATATCAACCTGCCTGAGACAGATCCTGGTTCTATGATACAAACTTCCAGTTTTAAAGTGCTCTAAATAAAAACTTCCCATCAAAATTTCATGTTCATTTATGTTCCAAACACCAGCTTAATAATG
>NW_026382595.1:0-341 GCF_001194135.2 Octopus bimaculoides | reverse complement strand
TGAACTTGGAGCTGCAACTGACAAAGTAGCAGTTAATTCATGATATATATGCGTCTGTGTATGTATGTGAGCATATGTGTACATGCATATACGTACGTATGTATGTGTGTAATTGTGTTTAAACGTATGTGAAAATAGACATGTATAGATGGATAAACGTGTGTATACTCTAGGATGGTGTGTGCATGTGTATAGGTAGGTTTATATTTGCATGTGTGTAAGACATTGCACCTTCGATTGACTAACAGTTATATACACAACTTGAACATATCAGTACATAAACATAAGTTTACATATACACACGCAGATAAGTCAACACACTTACGTTCCTAAACACTCAC
>NW_026382594.1:0-570 GCF_001194135.2 Octopus bimaculoides | reverse complement strand
TATCTTGTTTTCATAGAGAGAAGATAGCTCAAATTAGTATCCGATTTATATACGTTTTGATTGGCCGGACATGTTCACGTGATCAGGTTTAAATGTTTTTTATAAGTTACCCGCTATGTCCGTTTTTCTATGTCATGTAAGAATAGGCTCGGTGCTATAAGATAAAGCTGTCATGGTTGAGTGAACACGTCTAATGGTAATCTCCAAGAACGAAAGCTGTCTGAATTTTATCTGTCAAATATGGTTGAGGAAGATCATGCGATTAGCCTTAGAGGATTTTTAGGTTTCCACTACGTCCGTGCGTTAATAGCCTGTGACTAGATATGTAGCGCCGAAAATCTACGCTGACACAGTTGAGTAAACATGTTTAGTGGCAGCACACACACACACATATAGCTGCATTTCCATTCCTTCGTACTCATAGACATTTAACTGCAATTTCTAGCCTGTGAAGTTGACATTTATATGGTCATAGTATTGCTGTAAATAAGATTTTGATTACTGTTTCATGGTACGGAATATAACTATTTAACTAAAAAATGTGAAGTTGAAACCATTTCACCGCTAATC
>NW_026382593.1:440-1201 GCF_001194135.2 Octopus bimaculoides | reverse complement strand
TGACTGACATTTACTCATACACATGCATTCGACATAATCATATACATATAGAACTGACAGTCGTACACACATATACACACAGGACTGATATACAGTTATACAGCACATATATACACCGAACTGATATAGTGTCACACACTCCAAATTAATGTATTGTCATTCACATATACACCTACACAGAATTGGTATATATACATACATACATATATATATATATGTATATAGACACACACACAAGGTTAACCGATATTTGTATACACCCATGTACTCGCACACATATATACACACACATACAGACACAATGAACTGATATATATATGTTGTCATACATTGAGCTGACACAAACCATAGACGTACATACATGCACATGTAGATGACATACAGTTATTCTTTCGATACACACACACACGCTCACAGTTGTCCATCAGCTCATATGTGGAGCTTTTGAAGACTGCATCGTTTTTAGTTTACATACATTATATATGATCGCAAATAAAACTGACATGCCATACACATAAATACCACAAATACATAAGCATGGACTCGAATTAATAACCATACATAGATGACACACACGTAGATCGTTGTACATGTATGTCATATAGAATTGACATACACTGTCACACACGTTCACGGCATACAAACCATAATACACATAGCAGTGGCGTAGTTATACTCACATACATACATTACTGTTATAAATTACTGTTATATATATATATATATATTACTGTTTCTATTACAGTATATATTAGTTATAC
>NW_026382593.1:0-430 GCF_001194135.2 Octopus bimaculoides | reverse complement strand
ATATATATATATATATTACTGTTTCTATTACAGTATATATTAGTTATACTGTTAATACATATATTACTGTTATATATGGCCATACACACATGCCCAATCCACTGAGTCATAAATTTTATATATATAGTCATACACTGACATACGTCTATAACACTGACTTACAGCCATGCACACATATTGTTGCTATATATAGCCATATACACTCATACATATTACTGTTATATATAGCCATACACACACACGTACATACGTATTACTGCTATGATACAGCCATACACTTACTTATGACACTGACATAACTAAACATCACAGCCATACGTATGTATGTATGTATGTATGTATGTATACACACACTGCTATATAGCCATACACTCATATATTCTCGACTGACACTTTATATATAAAGTGTTTATATATATATATATATATA
>NW_026382592.1:0-293 GCF_001194135.2 Octopus bimaculoides | reverse complement strand
ATATATATATATATACATATATATATATATACATACATATATATATATTACACATATATATCTATATATTACACACACACACACATATATATATACATTACATATATGTATATATACAAACATATATACATCACATATATATATATTACATATATATATATATATTACATATATATACATACATATATATATATTACATATATATTACATATATATATTTATATAGTTATATATTTTATATACATATATATGTATGTGTGTGTGTATGTTTGTATGTGTGTGTTTGTCCCCCC
>NW_026382591.1:0-326 GCF_001194135.2 Octopus bimaculoides | reverse complement strand
AGCAGTATAACGCTTTATAACATTTCTTCCTCCAATGAAACAACAATATTTTGTACTAAGGCAAAGTTGTTGCTTAGTGCTTACGTTCCAGCTGGGTGCAGCCAGCCTACCCACATGTGTACATTATCATTTTACATAACTTGTAGGCACAGAAAATATCTATTTTGAAGCTATGTCAAGCAATCAATAACAATAAATGATAGATGGGTGAAGCCCCAAGCGTCTACTGGGTCTTACGACATTCTAAAAGTGGCATGCAAAACTAATTGCAATCGAATACCACTAGGTTAGACAAGTAAAAATAATTTTTATTGTTGAGTCTTAGT
>NW_026382590.1:0-209 GCF_001194135.2 Octopus bimaculoides | reverse complement strand
AAATACTGCTAAGCATTTCGCCCGGCGTGCTAACATTTCTACCAGCTCGCCGCCTTATGTGTATGAGTTTGTGTGAGTATGCACATACGCCTGTTGTGCATGCATGTGTGCGTATATGTATCTTTGTGTGTATGCATGTGTGTGGAGTGTGTGTGTATATATGGTTGTGTGTTTCTGTCTCCTTATGTGTGTGCATGTGTGCTTGTCTG
>NW_026382589.1:0-343 GCF_001194135.2 Octopus bimaculoides | reverse complement strand
TATATACATGCAGTATATATATATATATGTATATATGTTATATATATGTGTGTGTATATATATAGTATGCATGTATGTATTTGTATGAATGTATATGGTTATGTATGTGTGTTTATGCATGCATGCACATGTATGTGTATATATTTGAGCATTTATTCATCAGTGTGTGTGTGTATGTATGTATAGTCTGTATATATGCATGTGCTTAGATATATTTATCTGTCCATAATGTGTGTGTGTGAGAGAGGGGTGTGCACATATTTACACACACACTGTCTCTCACATGCATACACAAATTACAGTATGAGATCACTAGCTACAACCTGCAATTAACTGGATCATT
>NW_026382588.1:0-273 GCF_001194135.2 Octopus bimaculoides | reverse complement strand
TGTGTGTGTGTGTGTGTGTATAGATACAAAAATACAAATACACACGTGTATGTGTGACATATATATATATATATATATGTGTAAGTTATAGAGGAATGGAGACGACAATGCTTAATGTGCCCTAGGACATGAAGCAGGTGCTCTGAGCAAAGTCCCAAATGTATTTGTGTGTATGTATATATATACATATATATATCTGTGTGTGTGTGTGTGTGTGTGCGTGTATTTCTGTGTTAATGTAAATACATTATCTACACATACGCATACATATAT
>NW_026382587.1:0-811 GCF_001194135.2 Octopus bimaculoides | reverse complement strand
GGGGGGGGGTATCTTTTCATATATTTT
The DNA here is from genome assembly GCF_001194135.2 of Octopus bimaculoides. Classification (NCBI taxonomy): domain Eukaryota; kingdom Metazoa; phylum Mollusca; class Cephalopoda; order Octopoda; family Octopodidae; genus Octopus; species Octopus bimaculoides. The sequence continues at coordinate 784 of NW_026382587.1, read as the reverse complement.
TCATTTTATTATACGTAAAGCTATTTTTGTGTTGGCATTTTCCCCCTCTCATCTGTACTGTTCAGTAATACTTCTTTCGAATGGAGTATTTTCATAAACTCAGTAGTGCATAACAAGCACATTTTATTACCTATTCTATATGACTTAGCTCTACTAATGATATTCCAATTCAGGGTATATTCTATTTTTTCAGATTTCAATTCCCATATATATTTACTTAGACCTGTCAAATTACTTAATTTGGGATTTTCAAAGGATTGATAATGCTGGGAAATTCTTCTTTTAATTTCATTCGCAGTGGATTCAGTAAATTAACAATACAATACAACAAAACTCACATGGAGCGAACACACTTTTAACAGAGCTCAGAATCAAATGATTCGAAAAACAACACTAACGACAACGCCGACGTCCTCTCAACGATTAACCGGAGATGATTTTTAAAATGAAAATATCTGAAATAAACTCGACTGCTCTCTCAAACGAGAAAGCTAAGAATGAACCCGACTGCTCTCAAAAATTATGTAAAAAAACCCCGGACAAATAATCCAGAATCCTTGTCCGGTACCGATCGATTCCAAATCGAATAAGCGTAAGAGAAGAGACAGTCGGTTAAAGAATGTCTGAAGATAGTTATTCAGACATATCATCGTCCGAGGAGGAGTTGCTGGAGGCTATTAAAACAATGACCAAAAGCTGAGAACAGAGAAGAGAAATTTTGCTGATGCAGCAATGTGTAGGGAGACGGAGCTGAATATCGGCGAACTAGGAAGGCATAAAGGAG
>NW_026382586.1:0-464 GCF_001194135.2 Octopus bimaculoides | reverse complement strand
ACAAATGTAGACCCGTCATTGACAAAGCAGAAAATTTATTGCTTGCTATTGTTAACATTAATGGTCTAATGTTTCATTTTAGATTCAAGAGTTGGTGAAGAGAGTCTGTAAATAGACGAGCAAAACAACTTACATTTATTCTTGTTTCGGTATAATAAATGCAGTTAACTCCAATATTGTCGTTATTCTATAATGATAGTTTTGTTTTTTATAATACGGCCGTTGATGTTGTTGAGATTGTCTTTCTAGCTACATCAAGTTCTCTTCGCAGTATCTGTCAGTCTGTCAGACAAAACTTGAAGTATATCAGAAAGTTTTCCTTGTGGTCTTTCAGGGTGCAATGCAAATTTCGTTTACTTAAACATCCTGTCTTATCATCTGACGTTAGCGTAGCTACTAAAAGATTTACCACACTGTTTATTTAATTATAACTATTCCTTCTGGTTTGTATTATATATATATAT
>NW_026382585.1:0-481 GCF_001194135.2 Octopus bimaculoides | reverse complement strand
TGTATGTATGTATGTATGTATGTATGTATGTATGTATGTATGTGAAATGTGTGTACATGTCTACGTACGCGCATGCGTGTGTAAAGTCATCTCTATCTCTGATTACCAAGTAGACTCGACAAATTTCTGCTACATGTTAAACTATGGAAACCTTTACAGACACAAAATCTTTCTGCACTTTTAATACCTGCTATTCAGCTACAGGTTTATTATTGACCAAAAAGTAAAGAGAATCGACTAAGCATTTATTTCAGGAAAGGTTTTAGTAAAGGTGAATTGTTTTGGGGAAATGTTATTTAATATTCATGATTTATTTAATAATAATAATTCCTAAGATTACAAGATCTGACTTAAATAAAATATCTTCTATCATTTACTTGTTTCAGTTATTAGACTGCGGCCATGTTGAGGCAGTGCCTTGAAGAATTTTTGAATATATATATACTTGAATATATATATATATATATATATATATATATAT
>NW_026382584.1:0-408 GCF_001194135.2 Octopus bimaculoides | reverse complement strand
AGGGAGAAAATTGGGAAACCTAAATAAAAAGAAACTTTAAAAATTGCAAGTGGTGTTTCTGGAAAGAAATTACATTTCAAAGGTGAAAAGATAAGTAATGTTACATTTCATGGAAAAACCTTGAAAGCCAAAGTTTTTGTACTAAATAATAGGACAAATTTATTTGGAACAGACTAAATGGAATTATTTAACTTATGGGACCTTCCCATATATTTTTCCTGTAAAAATGTGAATGGTCTTTCCACCAGTACAAATCAGGCGTCAGAGGAATTAAAGTAAGAATTAAAAATGATTTTTCCTGAAGTTTTTTTTCTGATGAATTAGGTCTTTGCACCAAAAGGAAGGTGAAGTTCCAAGTAAAAGAAAACATTATACCGGTATTTAAACCAAAACAAACTGTACCTTTCA
>NW_026382583.1:0-207 GCF_001194135.2 Octopus bimaculoides | reverse complement strand
GTACGGTAGTCGCCTTGAGATGCCACATTTTTTCAATTTCTATTAGCAAGGTAGTAGTAGTAGTTGGTAGAAGTAGTAGTAACACTATTGAGGGAGGTGAATTGGAGAATTATAATATGAACACACGTACACATAATATGCACTATATATACGTACATTTGTGTGTGTGTTTCTGTGTGTGTGTGTGTGTGTGTGTGTGTGTGTGTG
>NW_026382582.1:0-265 GCF_001194135.2 Octopus bimaculoides | reverse complement strand
AATGGTGGAGTTCTTAATGCCATACCTTCTTGCATGATATGATTCCAATTTGTCATGCCTTCACTTGAATTTCTCTCATTGTACATCATTAAACTCAATTTCTCTCCTCGTATCACATGTCACAACTCCTTTCTGTGTTTTTTATAGTTAATCATGTTTTCTTTCAGTTATATTGTCTCTTATGAATCCCTTCAACTTTGTCATCTTTCCTGTTATGCTGTACTTGTATCCTGCAACCTCAATATATCCAAGTAATATATGCTTA
>NW_026382581.1:0-295 GCF_001194135.2 Octopus bimaculoides | reverse complement strand
TATTCCCTGTTTAATTATATCATTATTCCCTAGTAAGGGTTTAGGGTTCGAGTTTTAGAGTTAGGGTTTTAGGGTTAGGGTTGTGGTTATTAGTTATAGGGTTTTAGGGTTAGGGTTATGAGTGAGGTTATGGCAAAAATAATCATAACCCTAACTCTAAAACCCGAACCCTAACCCTAAAACCAGTACAAACGCACGAACGATGTCATAAATAACAGTACGACGGATAGTTGTTGTTAACAAACTACGGCACTAATTTTATTCAAGGGAAAAGATCCCATGATACCGTTAGAAC
>NW_026382580.1:0-304 GCF_001194135.2 Octopus bimaculoides | reverse complement strand
ATTCCACCACATACGTTGTTTGTGGCATCAGCTCTATTAGCCGTATCTAGTAAGCTGTAAGTGTTTTTTAGAAAGGAAGTTTTGTTGAGTGTGTGTTCCTGTATATATTGGAAGGTTCTACGTAGAAGTTCATTTTATACAAGTTATTAATGTTCTAGTAGCAATAACAGTGATGGTGACGATGATGGTGACAACAACAACAACAATAACAACAACAACAACAACAACAAAAACAATAACAACAACAACAATACTATGCCAAACTTTCAAACTTAGCGGTGTAAGATATCCTGTTGCCTCTTCC
>NW_026382579.1:0-913 GCF_001194135.2 Octopus bimaculoides | reverse complement strand
GAGGCCCTAAGCACTTAAAAGATTTTGGTGTCCCCATAAAAGATTGTGTATATTTGCATGTACTGGAGTGTCTATGTATAACGGTATGTGTATACGAGTGTATGTGTGTGTGTGTATATATATAAGTATGTATATGTGTGTATGTATATATAAGTATGTATATGTGTGTGTGTATGTGCACATTTGTGTATAAGTGTTTGTGTGCATGTATAGGTGCATGTCTATATATAAATGTGGTGTATAAGTCTAAGCACACGTGTATACATGTATGTATGTGTACACATACCAGTGTGTATGCATGCATGTACACATTTAAGTATGTGTATGTGTTTAAGCATGTGCATGTACAAGTCTGTGTGTATGTATATGTAAAAGCCTATGTGTGTATATATAAGTGTGTATGTATGTAAAAGCCTGTGTGTTTATGTATAAGTGTGTGTGTATATATGTGTAAGTGTTGAAAGTCAAGTGGAAATTGTGTCTAACATCGAAACAATCATTTGCTGAATGATTAACAGGATTCCATTTATTTAATTAGCATTTTTATAATTGGAAATTATTCACTTTTTATATTTGATAATTAATATTCTTATTGCTTCAGTGTGGTCAAACTCCGTCTAACTTCACATCCTCTGACTCATATTCACCATATACAAAGTATGAAGTAATGCAAACCTGCATAAATACATGAACATGTGTCTACATACACAGGTGTGTACAGAAGGCACTCCACCGGTTATGATGACGAGCGTTCCAGGTGATCCAATCAACTGAACAGCCTGCTCGGGAAATTAACATGTAAGTGGTTGAAAACTCCACAGACATGCATAATACTGTTCTATATTCTAGAGACGAGGAATTTCATACATTATTTACATTTGACGGATATTTGTCCCCATCTTGTTTGTTGTTA
>NW_026382578.1:0-200 GCF_001194135.2 Octopus bimaculoides | reverse complement strand
AATGTCTTACACATCTTCACTGTGCCACTAATAGATTGGATTTGGAGAATCCGCTGTGAGTGTGTATGTACAAATGTATATATATATATACATGTTTGTATACTCGTATGCATGTATGTATGTATGCGTGAATGTATGTATGTATACATGTATGTATGCCTGCATACATGCATATATGCATGTATGTATGTATGCATGTA
>NW_026382577.1:0-491 GCF_001194135.2 Octopus bimaculoides | reverse complement strand
TATATATAGACAAAAGCAGCCTTCACATTGAGTTGGAAGATTACAAGTCACTAGAAGGGTTGCAAACAGCAATGAAAGAACTTTGACGAACAAACAAACTGATTGGCTATTTAACCAACATGTTAAACAAAGAATTCATTAGTTAGTTGGATAGCTACATATCTGCCTAATAATAAAGAAGTGGAATTGAACCTGTGCATGTGTTATTATTATTATTATTATTATTATTATTATTGACATAATGACTCTCCAAACAACAAAATTTGTTTCAATGCATGAATTCACATCAAGAATTTATTTTTCATTTTTGTATTTGATTTTCAAGATTCTTGATGTGAATTCATGTGTTAAAACAAATTCTGTTTCAACGCTGTCAACACATGTAAATATACATCTATTTGTAGTAACTTTGAAGTTTTGGCCTGCTATGCCATCATTGGACTGTAATTCATTTAAGTTCATCTTGGCTTTATATAAGTTTAAAATTTTCT
>NW_026382576.1:0-293 GCF_001194135.2 Octopus bimaculoides | reverse complement strand
ATATATATATATTTGTCTACATGTTTGCACATGTTTACATGCGTACACACACACATACACACACGCATGTATATATATTTATATATGTATGCATGTAAGTATGTATATACACACATATATACAAGCAAGTATATATATGAATATATATATATGTGCAACAATGTATTATCAATCTACCTTTACGTGTGTGCGTATATATGTATGCATACATACATACACACACACACATATATATACATATATACACGCATATATATACACATACATATATATATATTTGTATATGTGTCTGT
>NW_026382575.1:0-427 GCF_001194135.2 Octopus bimaculoides | reverse complement strand
ATGCGCGTCTGTGTGTGTGTGTGTATACGTGTGTGCGTGTATGTAATAGCGTGTGCAAGTGTGGTTTTAAAATATGGACATCAGATGTGTATACACATGAAAACATGCATATAATACACACACACACATATACACATACACACATGTATGTGTATATGTATGTAAATATACATGCATGCTAATATAGATGTATATACAAATACATATGGACACATATCGACATAAAATACATACATACATACATACATACATACATACGTAGATGCATGCATACAAAAAAAAAACATTACAAATTTATATGCATATTGGGACCATATTGGGCAGCTTATATCAACCCCAATACATGTATTATATGTGTGTGTGTGTGTGTGTACACATTTATACGTGTGTAGTTGCATATGTATATATATATATATATATATATATA
>NW_026382574.1:0-140 GCF_001194135.2 Octopus bimaculoides | reverse complement strand
ATATATATATATATATATATACATGTATATGTATATATATATGCATATATATATATATATATATATACATGTATATGTATATATATTCGCATATATATATATATATGTATATATATATGCATATATATATATATACATGT
>NW_026382573.1:0-320 GCF_001194135.2 Octopus bimaculoides | reverse complement strand
TTTTAAACATACATTTGTTATATTGGTCTTATTTAATATCCCTAAAGCATGATAAATAAAAAAAGCAAAAATAAACGTAAGATATTATATGGGTTTTATATATATGTATGTGCCAAGAAAAAACCGCTATTATATAAGCATTTAAAGTATACCTCGTTGTCTTTTTTCATTAACAGGTAACGAAGTAAGGAGGAGGTAATGCAAACCAAATGTCTTTTCATTTTTTTATTAAGTGGTTGGCGCTTCATTTCCACAGACATATAGTCACATTCATATCTTTAGTTACCAACTGCATTTATAATCTGTCACACAAACACATA
>NW_026382572.1:0-644 GCF_001194135.2 Octopus bimaculoides | reverse complement strand
ATATATATATTCTTTTATTCTTTTACTTGTTTCAATCTTTTGTGTGCGACCATGCTGGAGCATCGCTTTCTAAGGTTTTGGTGGAGCAAATCGACCCCAGGTCTTATTCTTTGTCAAAATAGTACTTATCCTGTCGGTCTTTTTTGCTGAACTGCTAAGTTATTGGGACATAAACACACCAACACCGGTTGTCAGGTGGTTATGGTGGGGGCAAAGACAGACACAAAGACACACACACACAGATATATACATACATATATACATACATATATAAATATATACATACATATATATATATATATATATAATATAATATAATATAATATAAATAATATATAAATATATGCATATATACATACATACATATATATACATACCTACATATATATATATATGTGTGTGTGTGTGTGTGTGTGTGTGTGTGTGTGTGTACGACGAGCTACCAAACGCACTCACAAGGATTTGGTCGGCCCGTGGCTATAGAAGATACCCAAGGTACACCATGTAGTAGGACTGTAGTAGGAATGTAGTTCATTCCCACTGCGTGGAAACTTGGGCAAGTGTCTCTTACAATAGCCTTGGGCCGACCTATGTCTTGTGAGTGGATTTGGTAGACGGAAACTGAAAGAAGCCCATCTTGTATA
>NW_026382571.1:0-341 GCF_001194135.2 Octopus bimaculoides | reverse complement strand
CATCTCCACATATACTACAGTTACTTGTTATGTTTCTTTTCATTATATGTCTTTGGTAAATTCTGGTGGGGAGGCTCTGGTCTTGTGCAGCAATTAAAAATCCTTCAGTCTCTGCTTTGAGTCCTGAGCTTCTCAACCATTGCTGGGATTTTTCTCTGTCTATTTCTTTTGCATTTAGTTTAGCCCAGTATTTACCATGTAGGGGCTTTTCTTGCCATCGTTTTATTATGGTCCGTTGCTGTTCTAGTTTTAGTTTGGATTTCATTTGTTTTATAGTTTTTGTTGTTCCTCCTTCTTCTTCTTCGTATTTGTTAGGTAGTATGATTTCTTGTTTGTATTTG
>NW_026382570.1:0-219 GCF_001194135.2 Octopus bimaculoides | reverse complement strand
GTGTGTGTGTGTGTGTGTATGGATAAGCATACGTACGAGTGGTGGGTGAGTATATGCGTACGTATATATGTAAGTACGCATACTGTTATATCATTCTTATGTACGCATGTATGAATGTATGAACATATGTGTGTCTACGTGTGTGTGTGTAGACATGTATGTACGCGCGTGTGTGTGTATGTGTTTGTGTGTATGTATGTATGTATGTATGTATGTATG
>NW_026382569.1:0-548 GCF_001194135.2 Octopus bimaculoides | reverse complement strand
CTATGACCGCGAGTGCGCTGCCCTAACCACTGGGCCACTGCGCCTCCACATAAATCAAATAACCAAGAATGAAAATGTTTCTCAATCAGATGAATGACTTTCATGTAAAGGAATTCTACTTAAGCAGAAATAAAGGCAATTATCTATATTAGGAATAATTAGAGCCCTTGAAGGGGTTACTAATGGTTCATGGCTAAAATATTTCTCGATTCTAAAGAGAGGTACATGTCCTTGATATGGAAGCAACAGAATTCAAAATATCAAGTTTTACAGATATCTCTAGAAATGCAGATTCCTATCTGTAATTCTTTAACTTCAGCATTTTTTTCATGAGAAATTAGAAATTAACTCATTATAAGAGGATTCTAAATTAGTGCTATTAAAAATCACATATAAATCCTTCTATTGACTTTCTTAATTAAAGAAATGCTGGAATGGCACATAAACAATTTTACAAGCTTCTTTCATTGTCAGAAAAATGGTTGCCATATATAGTGATTCTCAGTTCTATATTTAAGAGATGAGGAATTATTTACATTATTTACATT
>NW_026382568.1:0-2190 GCF_001194135.2 Octopus bimaculoides | reverse complement strand
ACAATGTTTTTTGTTTTATTTCGGGGAGCATAAGCAAAAAGATTTGCTTTTTGCTCTCACACGTGATGCTGCTACATAAGGTTGGCCATGTGAAAAGCATGGTTCTTCAAATTACAATCCAGCAACTTTTAGTGTTTGATCCTGAGTTTTATTAATGCTCATGGCAAAAGAAAGTGGGGTAAGACACTGTAATTGCTTAAATTGGAATGGGACATTAGATGGTATAACTAGTATGCGAGGAATGAAGACGGTCTCATCTTTACCACAACCAGTGTGAATATTTGCCTGAATGCAGTTCCTCATAAGTTTGTGCACCATTAGTATTGTATCATTGCATAATTTTTGTTGAAACAAATTAGGCAATACCATAATAGTTTCCCCTGAACCAGGTACTTTCATTTTGCCGGAGAAAGGAAGAGACAGAATTTCGATTTTATATATGTAGAAAAAGTATAATAGCTTCCCCTGAACCATTTACTTTCATTTTACTGGACAAACAAACAAACAAACAAACAAACAAGCAAACAAACAGACAGAATCTTTCTTATATATATATAGATATGTTAATTATATATACTTAAATATATACTTATACATAAGAATATGTATGTATATATACTTAAATATATACTCTTACATAAGTATATGTATGTATATATATATACATATAAATACACACAAACATACACACATACACACACACACATATACAGAACCATGTTGATAGCTTAAGTGTGAAATTTAGGATTGCTCGGTTTTCTGTGAATCGATTTTGATAAAACTTTTCCCAACTGGTTTGCACACTATGACAAAACCATTGTTGTTTATATTATCCTGTGTAACGTCATTTTTTATTTCAAATTCTTCAGTTTTTGGGTGAATCATGCTAATAGCTTTTGAATGAAAGTAGTCCATCTAGACATTGTTTTTCAGAAAATGAAAGGTGATGATAGATATTAAGCATACATTGAGTGTATATTTAACAAAAAAACATAATAATATTATAACATATAATGAATTATTTAGCCACATGAGCGCACATTTCGACAAATAACTTCAAAAACCCTATTAGTCACGGAATCTGTCAATTTCTTAATAGTAGCAGGTTGGACTGCCTCTGCTGCAGCTTTGATGGTCACCCATAAGACATCTTTCGACGTAAATTGGCGTCCATCGGCATAAACATCTTGTTTAATGATGGACCAAAGATTTTCGATAGGGTTGAGATCTGGAGATGCTAGCAGCCACATCATGATCCTTTCACCTTATATACCGTAAGACCCTAGGAATGTTTGGGTGGTCCTGGCAGAGTGGGAAGGAGCGTTGTCATGCATGAATACGAGATTCCTTAGAAGTGACAGCAGTATGGCATCTAGCTAGGGAACCAGGAGCTCCTTCAGGAGATTGCAGTTAGCGGCTATGGTCACTTTAATCCCTTCAGGCACCCTGACTTGGCCAACAAATCTGTCCCAAATGATACCAGCCCGCAACATGACTCCTCCACCCTGCTGTTGACATCGCAAACGTTGATGACAGTAATTTCTAAAACAGACCCAACCATTTGCCCCACCATCAGGTCCGTCAAAGGTCGTCCTGGTTTCGTCAGTGAACAGAACACAATTCATGCCTAACGTTATATACTTTTGGGCCCATTGAAGCTTCAAACTCCTGTGACAGGGCATTAAAGGAATAAGTTTCAGGAGTTCTTGAATGGAAGCCATGGTCCCGAGGATGCAATTTCTGTTGATTTTCGGTACATGAGGAAGTCCGGAGGCAGTGAGAATGGCTTTGCTAGTTTATCCAGGTTTCCCACGTAACTTACGGCCAACATTCCTTAAATCCATAGCTGTCACACAACCGGATCGCTTTTCCTTGGCAAAGGGTCCTTCAGGAATCGTCTAACCGTGTCCACAATATGACCTAACTTCTCCGTAAATGACATGATGAGAAGTGCTTTTATCACTTTTCTTGATGATGGCAAACCTTTCTTCATCGTTAAAGCCCTTTCCACGTCCTATTGCTTTTAGAGTAGAGAGACGCTATTAATATGGTTCTCTTAAAGACTGAAGAACCTGAAAAAGAAAAAGAAAGGACGATACAGAATACTGAAAACATAATAATGGTGTTGCCATAGTGTGCAAACCGTGGAGGCGCAATGGCCCAGTGGTTAGGGCAGCGGACTCACGGTCA
>NW_026382567.1:0-372 GCF_001194135.2 Octopus bimaculoides | reverse complement strand
TGCTCGGGCTGCCACGAGAACTACATAGGGTCCACAGGATTATCGCTCAGTCGCAGATGCACTCTTCATCGACAGCAGATTGTATGCCCAGAATACCGAAAGATACCTTTTAGTGAACATATTGAGAAATGCGCAAAACAAATGCTACCACAATTTATAATCTTTACTTTCTATCAATGCGCCATTAGAACACCAACACAGATTAGATTAAATAAGGAAACATTTTTCATTCAAAAATACAAACCCAAACTTAACCATTGCTAACACATTTAAATAAGGAAATTCATCACCCCACTAAGAAAAGGGATACAAATATAGAACGAAACCAAGGTAAATTAATCAAATTCTACCACCTCCTAGATTTCGATTATC
>NW_026382566.1:18984-19800 GCF_001194135.2 Octopus bimaculoides | reverse complement strand
TATTTATGTGTTTCAGCCAAGTGGCTGCGGTCATGCTGGTGCACCTCCGTATATATATGTATATGTATGTATACACATACATATATATATGTGTGTGTATGTATGTATGAAATATGTATGTATGCATGGCTGTACGCATGTTTGCATGTATGTATGTATGAAGTATGTTTGTCTGTATATATGAATGTATGTGTGATTGTGTACGTGAAAAAGTTTTCTGCAAATATATGTATGTGTGTGTATGTATTGTTTGCGCGTGTGTATGCGCATGCGCGAGTGGTTTTGTTTGTATCTGCATACATATATACATAGATACATACATTTGTGCATGCATATGCGCATAGATACATACATACGTGCATACATGTATGTATGTATATACACATACATACATATGCGTATGTGCGTATGTGTGTATGTATATGCGTGTGCTTCTGTATGTATGCATGTATGTATGTATCTATCTATATGTGTGTGTGTGTGTGTGTGTGTGTGTGCGCGTGTTTATTTATATATGGTTGCGTATTATACACATACAATTCTATGCAAACCTATGTGTGTATGTAGTCGTGTATGTGGATTCTATATTTTCTTTGTTCCTTTGTTAGTTTCAGTAAATTTTCGGCGGCCATGCTGTAGTACCGCCTTTTCGTCGAACGAATCGACCCAGGACTTATTCTTTGTAGTACTTATTCTATCGGACTCTTTTGTGAACGTGAACACATTAACATCAGTTGTCAAGCGATGATGGGGGAACAAACACAGATATACAGTCATACACACACAGATATATATATATATATATATATATATATA
>NW_026382566.1:18007-18351 GCF_001194135.2 Octopus bimaculoides | reverse complement strand
ACCACCACCACCACCACCACCACCACCACCATCACCACCACTACAAAAACAACTACAACATCAATGGCTGCGCATTCACCTAATTTTTGTTGCATTTTTGTTTTTCACACATCTGCATCAATATGCAATGTTGTTGTTTGATTTTGTTTTATTTTGTTTTGTTGTTGTTTTCACCGTTTTTGTTAATGTTGTTGTCGTTGTTGTTATCTTGGCGGGTTTAGCTATAGTTTTTGTTGTTCTTGTTACTAGTATTGTTCTTGTTCTTGTTGCTTTTGTTGTTGTGGTGGTTGTAACTGAAGTTTTTTGTTAGAAAATCACCACCACCACCACCACCACTACTACTA
>NW_026382566.1:15069-17997 GCF_001194135.2 Octopus bimaculoides | reverse complement strand
TTTTTGTTAGAAAATCACCACCACCACCACCACCACCACTACTACTACTACTACTACTACTACTACTACTACTACTACTACTACTACTACTACCACTACTTATACTACTACTACCTACACCACCATCACCATCGCTACTACTACTACTACCACCAAAATTACCACCACAACCACCACCACCACCACTACTACTACTACTACTACTTATATACCTCCTCCGTCCGAACCGACCCCTACGATGTACTTTTTCTGCACCTCCACGATCACCACTACCATCACCATCACCACAACCACCACTACTTGTGCCAACGACCCCCATACCTCGTCAACCCGATACCACTCCACTTCCCCCCTCATTCTTCTCTCCCTCCACCCCTACCAATAGTGCCGCTACTACTTTCTCCACTACCCTAAATAATACCTCCTCCACCCGAACTCATCCACCACCACCACCATCACCAGACATTTCTATCAATTGGGTTTTCTATCAACTGGGTTTTCAGACTGTTGTGTCGACGCCCCCTGGCGAAGAAGTAGGATCTTCCAAGACATATAAATAGAGGTAGTCTGGCCGTGGTAGAGAAGTTGGGTAGTAGTCGAGTAGCTGTTGTGTAACGGTTGAGTAGAGATCATCCGAAGGTGCTAGATAGCAGTAGCGTTGAGACATAACACAGACAAATTGTTCAAGACTTCTTGCCAACGTCCCATAGCTTCGACGGTAGAAATCGTCGGTTCTTGGCTCGAAAAATTCATCGAACCACGTTTTCGGCTCCTCGTCGTTGTTGAAAGAAGCGCCGCGCAATCTTTTGGGGAGCGACCGAAAAACATGATAGTCTGACGGCCCTATATCAGGAGAAAAAGGAGGGTGCCGTAGAACTTCTCAATCGAGCTCTAGAATAGCATTTTTATTCAAATTATTGGTGTGTGGGCGGGAGTTGTCGTGTGGGCACGGTTTGTCGAGGATCGGATCGTTTCAGCTGAGATATTTCGATGAGCCGGCGAATTTGCTCAGAATAAGCTCAGAATTTAGTATGAGGTTATACAATTCTATATTTAAGAGATGAGGAATTATGTACATTACTTACACTTAGTATGAGGTTGTTTACAAGTATTTCGTACATTATTTACATTTGACGGCTATTTGTCCTCATCTTGTTTGTTGTTAATACAAAATTTCAGTTGATATATATCCTCCAGCCTTCATCAGGCGTCTTGGGGAAATTTCGAACCTCGGTTCTCATTCCTATGGTATTTTTCGATGTTGTTGTTGTTGTAGCTTTTGTTATTATCATTATTATTATTATTATTATTATTATTATTATTATTATTATTATTATTATTATTATTATTATTATTATTGTTCAGGTCACTACTTGGAATCGAACTCGGAATCTTGGGGTTAATAGCCCGCACTCTTAAACACTATGCCATATGCCTACGGGCATATGCCCAAGACACCTGATGAAGGCTGGAGGGTATATCAGCCGAAACGTTTTGTCAACAACAAACACGATGCGGACAAATATCCATCAAATGTAAATAATGTAAATAATGTACTTAATTCCCCACATCTTAAATATAGAACTGAAGTATTTCGTAGTACAATAGCCCTTTCTGGTCCCACCAAAAGCAGATCATTATTTTGCATGGGCGCAACTCTGGCTTGGCTCTACGGTGTTTCAGGGTCAGTTCTACCAGTCCCATTGAGTGGTACCTCGGGAAAGTGTCTTGCGCTACAGCCTCCGGCCGACTAATGTGTTGTGAGTGAGATTGGTAAACGGAAATTGTGTGGAAGTTTGTCGTGTGTAATCAGACACGCTCCATACCATTACTACACTATACTAATGCATCTAACTATTACTACAAACGACATTTTTTTTCAACTCTTTGACCTACACCACGATAAAGTACACTGCCATACGTTAGGATATTCTACGTCACACTATCAAACGTTACGTCACTGTTACGCATTGTCACACTACATCACACTACATTGTTCTGTCACACACTTTTGCAAAGTTCGCCCATTAGAAGCTACAACGTGTTTGTAAAAAAGATTTTTCGTCCATAATTTAATTTTTATTATATTTTGTTATTTCTCATAATGGAAAAGACGACATAGTTATCAATAGTAGAAAGAGAAGGGGGTTATTCAAAATGGAAGTCAAACGAAAAAAAAACAAAAACAAAGAAAGAAACAAGGAAACAAACAATGACACATATAGAAAGCAAAGAATTAGAAAAGCAAAGCAAAGCATAGACACATATAACGAAGTACAGAGAAACTCAGTCAAATTCAAAGCCAAAAAAACAACCCATAGACAATCAAGTTATGTCATGTGTGTGAGAAAAACGGCAACGAGCAACGAACGACAGATGACGAACGCTTGCGACAGGCGTTAGGCGATGCATGATGGGAAATGTACGGCTTGGTGGCAGGCGGCTGTTCGGCAGGTTTGACATGTGACAGCTTTATGACCGTCTTGCGCCGACTCATGAATATTCATGAGTTTCGGTAAATTAATGAGTATAAATCATTAAAACCAGTTAGTTACAAGACTTTCCACTGAAATCAGTCATTCAGTCATTCAGTCATTCATTCAGTCGTTCTTTCATTCGTTGATTCCTCTATTCGTGAATTCGTCCTTCCGTCCTTTCCTTCATTCAACTTTATTGAAGCTTTCAACAGATTTCGACAGTAACGGATCTATGGAAACGTAGCCGGTCATTAGTTCACTACTAGTAGTAGTAGTGGCGGTGGTAGTGGTGTGGTGGTGGTGGTGGTGGTGGTGGTAGTAGTAGTAGTAGTAGTAGTAGTAGTAGTAGTAGTTGCTGCTTAACTCTCTTGCTGGAGCAGACCGAGATCACACCCTTCTACCTGAAAGGACACCAGTGTATATATATATATATATATATATATATATATAT
>NW_026382566.1:13968-14969 GCF_001194135.2 Octopus bimaculoides | reverse complement strand
GTGTGTGTGTGTGTGTGTGCATGCATGTGTGTGTGTGCATGCATGTGTGTGTGTGTCTTTCTGCCTGTATTTATCTCCCACCGCTTCTGACAACCGGTGTTGGTGTGTTTACGACCCTGTAACTTAGAGGTTTGCTATAAGCGACCGATAAAATTAGTACTAGGCTTTACAAAAAAAAAACAAAAAAACTATTGGAGTCGATTCCCTCGCCTAGAATATCATCAAAGCGGTACCCCAGCATGGCCGCAGTCTAATGAAAGAAACAAGTAAATAATAAAAGATCCGTGACCATCCTACCTTTTCGCTTTTCAGATATAACAGGCATAATATATCTTGGACTACATTATCCCATGTATCGGCCGTTGTTTAAAAATCAATAGAATCCTCTTTGAAAGCTATTTGGCATAGCTGTGTAGCTAAGAAGCTTGTAAGGAAACAGCGTGGTTTTGATTCTCGTTCCAATGGCGGCAGTTTCATAAAGTGTCTTCTGTTTTAGACCCTGCAGCTTTCACAGATGATTTGTTAATATTTATCAAATGCCTCTGCTGAACATTACATCACTACCTCCGTTAAATCGACAAGATTTGTACGAGTGTGTTGTGTGGCACTCGTCAGATGTCGCCATGGTCGCAGAACGACGTGAAATGAAGGTCCAGAATGAAACGCACCACCGGTCTCGAAACCATAATCTTGCGATCGTGAGAGCAACTTCTTAACCACTAGGCATGCACTTTCACTCATTCACACACACGCACACACGAACACAAGATTTTCACTCATTTCCCTCGTAATCCATCTAACTCTCTCTCTCCCTCTCTCTACATACATACATGCATGCATACATACATATATATATATATATATATATATGAGTGTGTGTGTATGTGAGGGTGAGCGTGTGCGTCTGTATGTGTGTGTATGCATATATAGATTCATGTATATACAATACGCACACAAACACATGCACACATATATATGTACATACATATAGATATATATGT
>NW_026382566.1:10536-12173 GCF_001194135.2 Octopus bimaculoides | reverse complement strand
TATATATATATGTATATGTATGTATGTGTGCATGTTTGTATGTTTGTTTGTGTGTATAGGTATATGTTCATGTATGTAAGTAGTCGTATATATATATATATATATATATATATACACCTCTTTTGTAGGTCGAAGTCATCTCCTACCGCTCCGCAGCGACATTTGTGCGGCTCACAAGCGGATAGTGAGGTGTTGGGCCACTCCGATACAGGTACCGGTAGATGAGGATGGCACCGAATTGAATCATGCGCCGCTACTTGATTGCAGAGCAGAACGGAGGCAGGCAAGCCGGTGTTAGTCTAGTGATGTCTCTAATCACTCTTTTATCTTTTACTTGTTTCAGTCATTTGACTGCAGCCATACCAGTGCACGATCTTCAAGAATTTTAGTAATGCCTGGTACTTATTCTATCGGTGGCTTTGTGCTGAAACGATAAGGTACGGAACGTAAACACACCAACTCCGGTTGTTAAAACCGACCAGACTCCTATGGTTATCATGTTAATTCACAGTGGCTCTAGTATCGGCGAAAATAATTTATGTATAACGAATTAGAAGATCGAAGAATATAAACAATCGAAATGTAGTATTGGTGATAGAATTCAAAAGATTAATTATTACATTTTTAAATTTCCGGCTATAGTAACACCACACTTGACTAGTATTAATAAGAAATCCACCATGGTGATGCTGGCAGTGATTATCGACATCCGAGCTGAATATCCACAAAAGACTAATGCCCCTTCAGTTTTGAAAATTAACTCTTGTTTAATTACCCTCTCAATTACTCCAAAGTAGTACCATGGAGATGTAAAATAAAACACAACAAGAACAAATAAAGAAATAATAATGAATGAATGAATAAAGCAGAACTAAAATAGTGCCTCCGATTTGGTTAACAGGGGTAAAAAAAAAATAGTTGTTGCAAGGAAAGCTATCAATTATGTGACAACGGTTATCACATGCAAACAAAAGCGAGACCCTTCGCCAACACAAAAACTGAAAATAAAATACAAAGAAATGCTTGAAGGGAGTAAAAAGAGACACACTTGAGCCTAAATTGATCGTTCGCTCGAACAGGAGTTTTAAAAAAAAAGCTGTCAGTGAGGAACTTCGGCATGAGAAGAAGGTAGTTGAGTGAAAAATAATTAAGTAGAAAGTCGGTCGGAACCAATCAACTGTTTATAGAGATATGCAGGGCCAATCGATAAATGTCAGTGGGGCTCATTCTCAGGGGAATACGGTTTCCCTATGGAGAAGACATTGGAGTGAAAAAGAAGGAATTTAATCCTCATGCGGTATGATTAGAAAGAAAAAAATATGTACGTGAGAAGTATTGTTCCGAGATCATACCAAAATCGGACTTTATCACTGAAGATGTTGGTGTACTCTCATCTGTTGTGATTTTCAAGTTTTGGGGTTGGAAGGAAGCAGGAAACGTTTTGACCAGGGAAAATTGGATGTTTTCGGTTTCGCTGAAGGAAATGGTTTTTTTTCCCTTGGCTTGATAGAGCGCTAGCCATTAAACCTTTTTTATTTTCTCTCCCTGTTTATTTCTGTGTTCTTTTCTGTCGAAGAGCGTAGGCTCGAAACGTAAAAGACTCTCTCACTTCCCGAGCGTTAAACTAATACATCTGT
>NW_026382566.1:9741-10340 GCF_001194135.2 Octopus bimaculoides | reverse complement strand
TATAAACAATTAATTATTAAAGTGGAAAAATTATCATAAAAACCATTTCTATTCATTTTTCAAATATATAATACTGTACCAAATATTTTTTATTTCTTATTCTGCGATACATAGATATATATGCTGCTACTACTGCTGCTGTTATTACTTCTACTACTACCCCTACTACTACTACTACTACTACTACTACTACTACTACTACTACTACTACTACTACTACTACTACTACTTTTCACGCAGTGTACATGGAAAATGCACCGGAGTATTTAGTCATCTGTTGTAGTTGATGGTGATGGTGATGGTGATGGTGGAGGTGTTCGTGATCGTGGTGGTGGTGGTGGCGGCGGTGGTGTAGGAGATGGTGATGTATTTGAAATGATGGTATTGGGTTCGAGTGACTAATACTGGTGAATGAATACCACAAGACATTTAGAAATGAATGAACTCAGGATAAGACGGGGCATCAATAATAATAATAATAATAATAATAATAATAACAATAATAATGATAACGATGATGATTGATAATAATAATAATAATAATAATAATAATAATAATAATAATAATAATAATGATAATAATAATAATAATAATGATA
>NW_026382566.1:7066-8515 GCF_001194135.2 Octopus bimaculoides | reverse complement strand
ACCACCACCATCAAAACCCCTACCACTATCCTCAAAACCCCTACCACCACCATAATCACCGCTGCCGCCGCCGCCTTCGTCCTCATCTCTCTCACCATTGTTAAACTAGTAAAGGGTTCGGACAGGTTGAATGATGGAAAGAATGGGGGGCATTAACCGAGATGATGGACTCTGGAGAGGCAGAAAAGTTTTCTTGGTTGATGGTGGTGGCGATGAGGGTGGTGGTGGTGCTGCTGAGCGATGTGGTGGGTGGTGGAATGGTGCGTGTAAGAGTGGTCGTTATTGTTGCTGTTGTTGTTATTGTTGTGGTATTGGTAGTTGTGGAGAGGTGGTGTTAATATAGTCTGAATGGATAGAAGGCAGTATGGTTGGTGGTTTCGAAGACTCGTAGCATGGGTGTAGTTTGAGTTAGGGTGGTGGGGGTGTGAGTGTAGCTTGAGTGATGTGGTGCGTGGTAGTGAGTGGAACTTTAGTGATGGTTGTGGGTTGTGTGAGTGTGGTCTGAGTGATAGTGATAGGTGGTGTGCGTGTAGCTTGAGTGATGGTGGTGGATGACTTGAATGGAGCCTGAGTGATGATTGAAGGTGGTGTCGAATGTGATCTGAGTGACGATAATAAGTGGCATGAGTGTAGGTTGAGTGATGATGGCAAGTAGTGTGAGTGTGGCTTAAGTGATGAGGATGAGTTGATGGTGATGCATTGTAAGCTGAATGATGATGGGCGGTAGTGCGAGTGTAACTTGTGTGATGATCATTGGTGAGAGTTTAGTTTGAGTGATAAAATGAGCGACGTGAGTGTAACTTGAGTGATAGTAGTGGTCGCTATTAGCATAGCTTGTGTGACGGAGGTGGGTAGCGTGAGTATTGTTTGAGTGAAGATGATAGGTGGTCTGAGTGTAGCTTGGGTGATGGTGGTAGATGGTGTGAGTGAAGTCTCAGTGATATTAGATTGTGATGTGAGTGTCTCTTGAGTGACGACGATTGTGTTAGGGTTTAATGGTGGTTTGAAGTAGGGTTATCCTATTAGGTGCGGGCAGTTATGTCGGGTTGTGATGGTAAGGTTAACGTGCGGTTTGGCTAGGATTAGTGATGATGATAATGATGATGATGATGATGATGATGATGATGATGATGACGACGACGACGATGATGATGATGATTACGACGATGATGATAACAATGATATCGATGGTAATGATGATGATAACGATGCGGGTGGTGATGATGATGACAATGACTGCGAAGATGATGATGATGATGATGATGATGATGACGACGAAAGCGACGACGATGACTATGATAATGATGGTGATGATGACAGCAGTGATGGCGTGGGTAGTAGTGGTGGTGGTGGTGGATTTCGTAGTGATGGTGGGAGTGGGGAGTGGTGGCGGTTGTGGTGATGGTGGGTGTGGGGAGTGGGGAGTGGTGGTGGTGGCGCTGTTGGTAT
>NW_026382566.1:1996-4496 GCF_001194135.2 Octopus bimaculoides | reverse complement strand
CTCAGAACGTAGCGATGGGAGAAATACCACTCAGTGTTTTGTCCTGCATGCCAACGATTCTGCCAGTTCGCTACCTGAGACGAGAAAAAATCTTGACTTCTAATAACATGCACTTTGCTAAAGTGGATGTTGGCTATGTACAGACCTAGGAGGAGCAATTGAAGATGAATGAAGCTGTTAGAACTCTGCTATGAAACCTCCAGTATAGGCATGAACAGGCGCTTATCTTGTGCAGAGGACTGCATGCTGTGGCTTGTGTACGAACATGCAAGCAATGAAAAGTCGCATTCTATTGTCAAAGAATGTCGTAAATCTTGAATTGGGTGAAGAACCTGGAACGTCTGTTACCAAATAAGGAAAATAAACGAAATTAAACAAACTGCTATTAAAAAAAAAAAATCAGGTGGAAAGGGCTTGCGGAACGATAGAGCCGGAATTCCCTGCATGGACAACATATTCTTCGAAGCCAAAATGCTGACGTTGGACAAGAAAAACCCCATCAGTGGCTGAGGAGTTGAGGACTGAATTCAGAAACTGAAGGTTTCATGTACACGCAAATGACCAAAGCCTGTCTATCAGAAATTACTAGAGGGGGTAAGTCGATCTCGAGGCAATTTAGACACTGTAGTAGCAGAAGGGGCTGCAGCAGCAGCAGCAGCAGCAGTAGCAGTAGTAGTAGTAGTAGTAGTAGTAGTAGTAGTAGTATCAGAAGCAGCAGCAGCAGTAGTAGTAGTAGTAGTAGTAGTAGTAGTAGTAGTAGCAGATAATATTAATGATAAACAAAAGTTGATAATGATGATGCTGACGACGACGATGATGATTGTGATGTTGATGATGATGATGATGACGACGATGATGATTACTATTATTATCATGACGAAGATGAGGGAGGGGTGGTGATTGTGATGATGGAAATGATAATTATGATGATAGTTATGATGACTAAAGATGACACAAAAATAAACACGAGAGAGACAGAACGACAAAAGAGAGAAGCAGAGAGACAGAGAGAATGAGTGAGAGAGAGAGAGAGAGAGAGGTGCGAAGCCAGAGCTGTCATGTAATTTAAACAATTACAATATGAAAGGTCAAAGGTTAGAGGTTGAAGACGACAAACGGTAGATGGCGTTAGGGAGTAAATGTCAGGCGTGTAAAATTGCATGCGCGCTCGCAAACGCACACACATGCGCAAACATGTAAGTCCTGCTCTCTGTTCCCTCTCTCTCTCTCTCTCTATATATATATATATATAAATATATGCATGCATTCATACATAACTTCATACATAAATACATATATATATATATGTGTGTGTGTGTGTGTATGTGTATATACACACACATACACACGTTTATATACACATATAAATAATATATATATATATAACTGATATACGTTTATATATAATGTCATGTGTGTGTACTGGCATATGTATGCATGTGCATACACATACACTCACACACACACATGTATATATATATATATATATATATATATATATATATATATATATATATATATGTATGTATGTATGTATGTATGTATGTATGTATGTATGTATGTATATGTTGTACAGTTGCAAGTCAGAGTTAAATATTTCTATGGGAAAGATAGCAAGTACAGGTCAGGGAGAAGAAGAGACCTCCCGTTGAATTACATGGCAAATGAGTGGTGATGGTAGTGGTGGTAATGTTGGTACAATAGTTATAAGTAATGTCGGTTGTAGTGCAGTCGTATAGGTGGTCGCAGTGGTAGTGGTGGTTGTACTATAGTGCCAATAATTGTGGTGGATGCGGTCGCATGATGGTGACATTGGTGTTCCTGGAAGATGTAGCTTTGTGATGTTGGTGGTTGTCCTTGTGTTAGTGTCTCCAATATAATGTATTCTTTTACGTTTCTGAAAATATGAATTTTGCATTTCAACATGATCCAAAATTTTTTTTTCATTGTGCCTTAGTCTAAGAATTCCTGAAACTTGGTCATAGCTTTCCTCCTACTGTAAAATATTCCATTTGATAACGTTATTCTTTTTGTTCATCTTTCAGGGAACAAATTTGCCAAAGTGGCAAAATTTCTGAATTTGTGTATATGTTGTTTATATCGTATTTTAAAACTAACTGGTCATCAAAACAATATATCATTAAAATGTTGATAGGCGTAGGAGTAGCTGTGTGGTAAGTGTGGTAAGTAGCTTCCTTACCAACCACATGGTTCCGGGTTCAGTCCCACAGCGTGGCACCTTGGGCGAGTGTCTTCTACTATAGCCTCGGGCTGACCAAAGCCTTGTGAGTGGATTTGGTAGACGGAAACTGAAAGAAGCCCGTCGTACATATGTATATATATATATATATGTATGTATGTGTCAGTGTGTCTGTTGTGCGGCGGTGGCCTTGTGCTTTTAGTAGAAAGGATCATTATTATTGTTTATTATTATTATTATTATTATTATTATTATTATTATTATTATTATTATTATTATTATGCTTATTAAAAAGACATT
>NW_026382566.1:0-293 GCF_001194135.2 Octopus bimaculoides | reverse complement strand
TTAATCTCGCCCGCTTCCATTACTACCGGTTCCAATGCCGCCGATGCTGGTGACGGTGCCGTTGGTACTATGGCTGCTGTTGCTGTTGCTGTTGCTGACATTACTACTACTACTACTACTACTACTACTACTACTACTACTACTACTACTACTACTACAACGTTGACGACGACGACGACAACGACCACCACCACCACTACTACTACCACCACCCTCACCACTACTACTACCACCACCACCACCATTACTGCTGCTGCTGCTGCTGCTACTACTACTACTACTACTACTACTAC
>NW_026382565.1:0-257 GCF_001194135.2 Octopus bimaculoides | reverse complement strand
ACACAAGCATGTTTCACCAGGTGAATCTGTTTCACCTTGTGTATAATACGAACCCCTTCTCTAACTTGAGTCAAGGAGGTATATATGTCTCCTTACGTCTCCCTCTTTTGCAACTTCCCTCCACTTCAAGTGATCAGCAACAACGATGATGATGATGATGATGATAATGTTAATGAAGACAACCACATCATGCTTTGCAATATCACTACCCAACGCTACAACAGAAACTACAGACATACTCTATAGTGTTACCACAC
>NW_026382564.1:20728-21046 GCF_001194135.2 Octopus bimaculoides | reverse complement strand
GGGGCTGTGTGTGGGAGGTAGACTGCTGGTGATCTTGACGTATATATGTATGTATGTATGTATATATATACATATACATTCCACTACTTCCCCTTCCGGTCTTTCCAGAATATAACCTCGTGGACATCGGTGGCAATTTTTTCTTCCTCCGTTTTTTCCTTCTTTGAACTTTCCTTGTTTCCGACGAAGAGCTCCGCTCGAAACGTCATAGTCTCTCTCTCTTTCCTTTCCCGAGTGTCTAGTAACACAATTTATATCATGTCCTCACGTTGTCGCTTTTTGTTGTTGTTTTTTGTCTTTTTTCCTTTTTTTTGAACC
>NW_026382564.1:19344-20698 GCF_001194135.2 Octopus bimaculoides | reverse complement strand
TATATATATATATATATATATATATATATATATGCATATGTGTATGTTTATAGGGAGAATTCATAGAAACAAAACAAAACAAATGACGAAGACAGGTGGTGTAGACAACAAACAGAATAAGCTCTGGAGTCGATTTGCTCGACTATAAAGACGGTGCTCCAGCATGGCCACGGTCAAATGACTGAAACAAGTAAAAGAGTAGAAGAGAATCTGAATATTCAACACATTCATGTAGAAAACAGTATTATTATTTGGCGGTTTCTCTGCTGCCAACACCGGCTGAGTGATGGCCTGGGCATGCCGTGGTTGATGATGCGCAGACATGCATTGAGGCTACGACATCTCCAGTGCTTCCTTGACGGTGAACAGATGTGGTCGCCGTTCACCAGACATGTATTTCCGCGGCTAGATTCTTTAACAGAGCTGCAGACCTAGGTAAAACAGAGACTGGGAGGGAGCATTTGGAAAGTGGAATGTCTTCAAGCGCTCACAGTGCGACGGCTTTCTTGGGGAGACCTTGGGCGTCGAAGATCAACTAGCCGCTCTTTTCCGGAGAACATTCGGCCCGGCGCCGATGCGTAATTTTCCAAAAATCTCTGGCCTGGCAGTGCTACCAGAGAGCTTTTCCTGTTCGAGATACACTTTTCAGGCACGAAAGTGCCATCAGTCGAGCATATCCGAGATGCGTGCAGGACAACGAGACGGTCCTGCATGCACTGGTACAGTGCCCGAACATTGCTGACCTGTGAGTTTATGTCGAACACCTGCTATCGCGTGTGGGACGGATCTAGTTGCCAACTGAATCCATCGTGAAGGTCGCCCCGCCGTCTTCCTTTAACCGAGAAGGAAAGGCTGTGTTTATATACCCGGTGGCCATGGCGAAAGAGGTTGTATGGTGGACAAAAGTGAAGAGGCTGAAGACAAATAATTTTCTCTTTGGCCAATCCCTGATCAACTTCCTCAAATAAGGATAGAGAGGGAAGTGTGGTCTTCTAACCGGTTTGCTGAAAAGTGGATGAAAGTGGCGAGAACGGTGTGGATGAACGGGCCTGCCCTGAGCATACGCCTGGAGTTGGGAAAAAAACGGAAAGGAAAAAGGTACCTGCCCCAAAGTCAGGGTACCCATGTTTTTTTTTTATGGGGTTTTTCCATGAACAGCCTTCGAACGTCTCCTCCCAATTGAGGATCACACATCGTTGATATTTTAAAATTTTGTTGGTCTTGATTACACACAAAACCCCCAAAACAACACACACTCACACACATACACACACACATTCTTTGTTTTGTCCTGTGCTGTCCATAATATTTTTCTTAATGTAAATCCTTGTGGTTAATAAAGAAATCATTATTT
>NW_026382564.1:14707-18290 GCF_001194135.2 Octopus bimaculoides | reverse complement strand
CGGTAGTGAAGTGAAAGCACGTTATAAAAATAAAACTACTGAACAATAATAATAATGATAATAATAATAATAATAATAATAATAATAATAATAATAATAATAATAATGATAATAATAATGATAATAATAATAATAATATTAATAATAATAATGATAATAATAATGATAATAATAATAATAATAATAATGATAATGATGATGATGATGATGATGATAATTCGTTATTTCGTTTTATTTAACGTCCCACGGGTGACTTCGTCCACTCATTGAAGCATACAAATTAGGAAACGTTGCAATGGAGCTGAGTATTATGTGTAGAGTTGGACAAACAAGTTATATAAGAAAAGGGGAGGAGAAATTACGTAACGCAATAGACAAGGACGTGTTTTAATGTTTATGACAAACCTATAAATGATTATACTGAATAAAGAGTATAATAAAATCACAACATAATTAAAACACAGATCTTGTTTAAAAAAAAAATACACAATGAAGACATTTAGGATTTTCCAGCCGCTGAACAAGTGAGAAAGACGCCGGTTGGGGCCGGTTTGTGTATTCTACGCTCCTCATACGGCGTTACCACTTGGAGCTTGGCGGAGTCAAAGATGCCCTTCAGCATCTTCTGTATGGTATACCACCCACGCAGAAACGACCCACGTACCCTTGGTAAGCTTGATTCAGGTGGAGATATTAATATGCTCTTTTTACTAAAAGTCTGTTATTTAAGTGACTAATATTTTGCCCCCACCCCTTTTTATTTCTTCCGTGATTAACGCATCATGGCAATACCCAACGCACCACACTTATTGCTGTTCTGGTAATATGGTGCTGATTAGCTTTTGGAAGGATTAGCTTTTGGAAGGAATCTCCGGTCGTCTCCATCGTCGCCCTGAGAAGGGTAATTCTCCTCACTTTTTCAGGTTGTCTGTCGCTAGGATTTACCCTTGGTTTGCAGATTTTCCTTTCACTCCCCACCCCCCTTAACGTCCTTTCTGAAAACTTGAAATCTTTTTCGGTTGTCATCACCCTAACCCTCACCCCACTTCTTCATAAGATGGTGATTTGATGCTGTTGGTTAAGGTAGGACGATGAAATATTTGCTTGCTCCTTGGTTTCCTTGACCAGACACAGAGGACTTCCTTCGCCGTCGTTGAAACTATGATTTGCGGTTCTTAAGAAACTGACCTCTTCTGCTGTTATTATTGCTGCCGACAGGTCTCTTCCATCTCTCCCTCACTATTACTGCTAACCATGATTGATAAAACCAAACTCTCTGCCTCCATTTTCAATCTTTTCCTCCGTTCATTCTGTTACTTGAACGGCAAAACATCGAGAACAGCAATATTTTCTGTCGTTATCAATGATTCTGTTACTGGAATCTTTCTTTTTCTTTTGTTGCTCTTGTAAACGGAAAGCCCTCAGATGGTTTTTGCTGTCGCTCGTGTAATAAACAAGGACTCCCATATTTCTTTACCAGTCTCATCGCCTTTTATATTACAACTGCGACAAGATGTTGCCCCGTTTCCGGTAGAGAGGGTGAGATCACTAGGACTTGTATGTCTACTGAGACCCCCAGTCGACCGGATAACATCCCTGACCACTTTGCCAATCACATCTTGCCCATACCGTTCCACAAAGGCAACAACGAAACAAAGATCAACGTTGCTAGAATATATTTTATTGGTGACCCTCAAATTTCGTCAACGTTAGTATTGCGACACCAGATTAAAAGCAGATGCAAAAGTAAAAAAGGTAAAGTTACCTTCTCGAGCCATTCCAGGCTCATGAGGGTCGTTTCCCCGGTTTCCATGCTGGGACATCGGTCTGTCGCAGGGTCACTCATTTTTGCCAGCTGAGTGGACTGGAGCAACGTGAAATGAAGTGTCTTGCTCAAGAACACAAAGCGTCGCCCGGTCCAGGAACTGAAACCGCAATCTTACGATAACCTAACCACTAAGCCACGCGCTTCCTCTAAAAGAAGACGTATGAAGTACCAACTCAGAGTACCTCTTCACACGGTACTCGTTTTACTAAAATCACGTACGTTGCTCTTTCCTCGAATTCTGGACGAGATATTGAACTAATACGTCAGCTGGTGAACGTAAAGTAAATTACATACGCGGCGGTGCCCCAGCATGGCTGCAGTCTAATGACGGGAACAAGTAAAAGATAAGAGATACTACCTTGAGTCCTAAAACTCGTAGGAACGGATAACCCGGTTTTCATTGCGTATAAGTAACCGAGATTACATTAACCCCTAAAAGGGACATCAGTTCGTCACGGGGTAACTCATTTACGGCTGGGTGGACTAGTGTAACACGCAATGAAATAGTTTTCCCAAAAACATAACGCACTGCCCGAACTAGAAATCAAAATTGCGATCTTGGAATTATGAATGTCGAGGCACTCCGTCGGTTACAACGACGAGTGTTCCAGTTGATCCGATCAACGGAACAGCCTGCTCATGAAATTAACGTGCGAGTGGCTGAG
Source organism: Octopus bimaculoides (assembly GCF_001194135.2). Classification (NCBI taxonomy): domain Eukaryota; kingdom Metazoa; phylum Mollusca; class Cephalopoda; order Octopoda; family Octopodidae; genus Octopus; species Octopus bimaculoides. The sequence goes on along the minus strand of NW_026382564.1, from coordinate 15,797 downwards.
CACTCCACAGACACGTGTACCCTTAACGTAGTTCTCGGGGAGATTCAGCATGATACAGAGTGTGACAAGGCTGGCCCTTTGAAATACAGGTACAACAGAAACAGGTAGAAAGAGTGAGAGAGAGTTGTGGTGAAGGAGTACAGCAGGGTTCGCAACCCACCCCCCTGCCAGAGCCTCGTGGAGCTTTAGGTGTTTTCGCTCAATAAACACTCAGAACGCCCGGTCTGGGAATCGAAACCGCGATCCTACGACCGCGAGTCCGCTGCCCTAACCACTGGGCCATTGCGCCTCCACATTATGAATGTAACATCCTAATCGATAGGCCACGCGCATTCACACGTCAGCTGGGGTTAACTTTAATTGTTTCTTAGAGGCCTGATGATACCCAATCCGTTTATAGCAATGCGTAACTAAGTGACTTTCCTTTAGTTATTTATTATACTTGCGCTACACAAATGCCTGGTAGACATGCGTTTGATTTACAAAATATTGGTTTCAAATTTCAGTACAAGGCCAGCACTTTCGGAGGAGGGGGATAGTCGAATACATCGACCCCAGTATTTCACTGGTACCTATCTTTATCGAATCCTGAAAGGATAAAAGACTGTAACAGACTTGTGTGTGTGTGTGTGTGTGTGTGTATGGTGGTTATCTATTCCTTATGCAGAGTTTGACCCCCTCCTGTACCTACACCTTTGAACCATCATGGCATCTCATGTGGCTTTTTAAACCAGACAATGTTCTGAAAAGACACCCACATAGATTGCACCTCTGATTTGGACCACTAAGAGCTGCAGATAAGTTCTGCTCTTTGTGGATCTTAAAACGTCTCTTGAGGCATTCGTTAGATTTGCAGACCCTCTGGCATACATGGCATTGAAAGGTGTGCACAGACATATAGGCAGAATAGTTGGTGGAGGTTAGTTTTCCATGGGTTCGCAAATGAGATTTGAGGCCAGCAAAAGACAGGCATGGTCTGTCCCAGACTGTGCACACAAAAGGGTCATTGTCATTCACCTTCTCGATCGTTACATTCTTCCTTAGATCTTTTTTGCGCATTACCTATGTTATCCTGGCCTCTTGAAATGAT
>NW_026382564.1:12390-14212 GCF_001194135.2 Octopus bimaculoides | reverse complement strand
ACATACATACGCGCACACACACACAGACACGATCGCACACAAGTTCACACACACGTGTGTGTGTGTGTGCGTGCGTGTAAAATGTATATAGTATATATACATAAAAGGATATTGTCAAGAGATACGTTCTTTGAAAGAGTTAAAACATAGGTCTTACTGTTTGTAGTAGTAGTAGTAGTAGTAGTAGTAGTAGTAGTAGTAGTAGTAGTAGTAGTAGCAGTAGCAGTGACGCAGGAATTGATCACATGATCTACGCGGTCTGGAACACGCTTCAAACGGGAAAAAAAAGATAATTAATAAATAAATAAATAACAGAAATAAATCATTTAATGAAGAAAATAATAAAAAAAGAGAAAAGTTTCTCTCTCTTTCAAAGCCCTTATTAATAATAGGAAGTGGCCCTAATAAGGGGCAACAGAGAATGTTGTTGTTGTTGTTGTTGAAGGATCCCTGAATACAGCATTCCGATATTTTCATATCAATGTCTGCCGCGCAACAAAACAACTTGGAAATGAAATCGTGGAAAGGTTATTTCATGGGTTGTGAATTTGTACGACTGAGGGGAGGGGGAAAGGGGATACATTATTTTGTTTGTTTGGTGTTTATTTTGCTTTTATTTTATATAGATCTTTAGTTTTTACTCGTTTTTTTTTTCGGTTATTTTTTTATTACAGTTCTCACGCAAACACATAAGTACATATATATAGATACACACACACATACTCACACATGATGACATAGATAAATACATACATACATATACATAAATACGTACATATACACACGCACACAGACATAATCATATAAATGTAGTCATGTACATGTATATATACATATGTATGTATGTATGTATATATATATATATATATATATATATATATATGTGTGTGTGTGTGCGTGTGTATATATACATACATACATCTAATATATAGGTATAAATATATACACACTTATATACATACATATATATATATATATATATATATACTTATATGTGTGTGTGTGTGTGTGCGTGTGTATGCATGTACATGTATGTATAGGCATGAATACATACACGCGCACATACACACACACACACACACATGCACACACACACGCACACACAAGAAACAAACAATGTATTATCGTGTTCAATTCAACATTAGCTGTCTTCCAGTTAACGATGTCCCGATGTCCCGAAATAACGTGATTTGTGTAATTTTGTCATCGAAAAGAGAGAGAAAGAGGGAAAAAAAGCACAGAAGAAAAAGAAAATTAGACGAAATTACTGCTAATTAATTCAATGAGGTGAAAATCCAATGAAAAAAAAAATAATAATAAAAATAAAAGTATGAAAGAAAAAGGAGACCAGACAAAGGCTCGCATTCATCCCCGTTACTACTTCCCATTCTAAAATAACCTTCCTGTGTTCACTTTATTAATGCAATGTTAAGCCTCAATGATTTTTCGCTCGTTGTTGTTCCTGCTGTTGTTCTTGCTTTTGTTGTCCATGTTGCTGTTACTCTACGTTGATTTTTTTTTTGCTATTGTTGTGAGGGTCTTCTTATTTCCACCTTTCCCACCCCTCAAGCAAAAATAAAAAATAAAAACAACCTCCACACAGTATTTAATAGCAATAAACTTCTGGATTTTAATCTTCCCTTCATCCACCCCCACATCTCTTCTTCCTCTTTCTCGTTTTCTCTGCTTTCTCACACATGCTATCATATGTCCCTATATATATGTGTGTGTGTGTGTGTGTGTGTGTATACATATATATATATATATATATATACACACATATGTATATATATATATATATATATATATATATATATATATA
>NW_026382564.1:8536-11036 GCF_001194135.2 Octopus bimaculoides | reverse complement strand
TACCAGGCTAAGAAAACAAAGTACTGGAACTCATTCATTCGACTAAACATTCTTCAGGGCTGTGCTGCAGCATGGCCGCAGTCTAATAACTGAAACAAGTAAAAGGTAAGAGATATAATCGTGATCCGAATGATATTTCCAGAAAATTTCATTGAAAACTATAAATAGTTCTGAAAGTTATGAGGAAACAAAATCGGATGGGGTACACTTGTATAGGTACAACTCATTTCTGCCAACCGAGCGGACTAGAGTAACGTGGAATAAAGTGTCTTGCTCAAGGACAGAACATATCGCCAGGAATTGAACTCACAAGTTTACGATCGTGAACCGAATACCTTAACCACTACGCCACGCGCCTTCACAACAGCAACAAAACTGTTATAGTCTTTTCTACTTTAGGCACAAGGCCCGAAATTTTGGGGGAGGAGGCCAGTCGATTAGATCGACTCCAGTACGCAACTGGTAATTAATTTATCGACTCTGAAAGCATGAAAGGCAAAGTCTACCTCGGTGGAATTTGAACTCAGAATGTAAAGATAGATGAAATACCGCTAAGCATTTCGCCTGATGTGCTAGCGTTTCTGTTATATTGTCTGTGACGATATATTATGTGTGTGTGTGTGTGTGTGTGTGTGTGTGTGTGTGACAATATATCACAGTACCAAATATAATCGTATAACAATAAGCAAAGTAACAAGAATTGGTTATCACATAACCGTTCGCGCAATAACAATCCGATACTGGGGTCTTTGTGGTTATCGTCGCTGTCTACAATTTTGTTCCAATTGTTTTCAAATTTGGTATATGGATTAAGTTTTGTATACTAATCATGAATATGAAATTCATTTTTTTCTATAAATTCATTATTAAAAAGGTATTAGCCTTTAAAATTTGCAAAATTTGGATATTTTAGCCAATCAGACGCGAGTATTTTACACATCACCGTGAAGTTCTGTTAGCATATTAAGCAAAGAAGCACCACGTGTTCCATAGCTGATTGCGAAGAACTCTGTTTCCATAGTAACCAAAGATGCTGCGCATGCGCTCAAGGAGTATAACCAAATTGGGTGTAATTAACAAATTGAGAGTACTTGGGCATCTTTAAAGCGTGGAAACAGACGCCGGTTTGGAACAACACCGTTCCATAGTTGACTTTTATCTTTGTGACTTTATGTGGAGAAGGAGATACGAGAAAGATAATTTAATCCTAGGGTGTATTGCAAACTTTCATTCTTGAATTTTTTTTTCAATTAATAAACGTGTTTTAAGCAATGTTTTGACTTTTATTTCTAGCAACTCCTGTTGGTTTGCTCGTAGCTTTTAAATATTTAATTTACTTTCGAATGCTTTAATGTTTTTCACTGTTTTCACTGTTTACTTTACTCGTGTATATTTTTATGTTTTGACTGTTATTTCTAGCAACTCTTGTTGGTTTGCTCGTAGCTTTTAACTATTTAATTTACTCGCGAATCTTTTAATGTTTTTCACTGTTTACTGTAGCTAGTTTAATATTTTGACATGCCGGTGCCCCCACCCCCACCACCCAACTTCTCGCTGCTGCTACAGATGATGGGAGGGGCAGCGAACGCGCTGTTTTCTGGTTGGTTGAAAATTCTGAAAATTATCAAAACTTTGAACATCTGTAACATTTTCGAAATTTTTTTCTGGTCTAAATGAATAACAAATTCGTATACAGCGTCAAAATTTACGCCTATATGACACAATAAAAAATCTTTTTTCTAAGATTTTAACATGCAGTAATGATAACTACAAAGATCTCAATATTGTAACGCATAATCAATAACGAGACTAAACGCTCTCACAGTTCGACCTCAACTGTCTACCAGCTCATCTGTTTATCAGAGGCGCCAGTCCACTGACCATCATGTGTAGGGGTCTCAGATCACTCCACAACATCTCTTTTAAACTATACACTTCTCGGAGAGTGTAGGGGTACACATTTGTTATCTTTTCTTATTATTTCTCCCCCTATATCTCCGAGTTTTTTTAAGAAAATAAATTAATAAATTAATTATTCTATTTATGTCTAAAACGTATAATGAAGGAGAGGAAGTGATGACAAGCAACTGTAAAGCATACGGTAAAATTATCTACTTCTGGGTCTCGAAAGGTGGCGGGGGAGATGCTCCCTCGGTGATGGCGGGGCGGATAGGAGTTAGTCATTGTTTCTAAACGTACCTGCGAGCCATAAGATGGTTATCTGTCATCTAGTCGTATGTACTTAAGTGACATCCGCCTTTCTTTGAATGGTTTGGATCATTAAAACTGAATCGGCTAAAAACAATATGAGAAAGAGAGAGAGAGAGAGAGAGAGGGGGGGGGTGCGTGTGTGCGTGTGTGTGTGTAAGAGAGAGAGACAGTCAAAGTAAGAGAGAGGCAAAGTCAGAAGGGGAGTGGTAGTTGAAAGAAAGGTGGAGGTGGGGTGCGGGTGGAGGAAGTAAAACGATAAAACAATGGTGTTAGTGTTATTACTACATTA
>NW_026382564.1:6516-6805 GCF_001194135.2 Octopus bimaculoides | reverse complement strand
GAGAGAGAGAGAGAGAGATGGATAGATAGATAGATAGATAGATAGGTAGATAGATCCATACTTACATACATACATACATACATACATACATACATACATACATACATACATACGTAGGAACAACTTATGTGTGTGTGTGTGAGTGTGTATGACATGTACGTATGAATGCATGTGATTGGAATTATCTTGCATTTATTTCGCAATTGTTTCTCTGTTGTTGCTATATTGGTGACGACGACGACGATGATGATGATGATGATGATAAGGAGGAGGAGGAGGATAATCATGA
>NW_026382564.1:4880-6330 GCF_001194135.2 Octopus bimaculoides | reverse complement strand
GAGGGGGTTGGCATTAACGTTGGTGATGTTGGGGTGGGCGTGGGATGGTAGCAACGTTGGTGATGTTACCGTGAGAGGGATAGTGTGAGGGTGTATTTGGACGGTCGGGTAGGGTGGTGGTATTCGATGTGTTGCTGCTGTTGTTGTTGTTGTTGTTGGGTGGTAGTGGTACTGTCAACTGAATCCATCGCCCGCCGTCTTCCTTTAACCGGGAAGGAAAGACTGTGTTTATATGCCTGGTGGTCATGGCGAAAGAGGTTGTGTGGTGGACGAGATTGAAAGGGCTGAAGACAAACACTTTCCTCTCTGACCAATCCCTGATCAACTTCTTAGCGGTATTTCGTCCGTCTTTACGTTCTGAGTTCAAACTCCATCCACGTTGGTGTTGCCTTCCGTTCTTTAGAGAGCGATGAGCACTGGGGTCGATGTAATCCACTAGGCCCTCCCCACTCTAAAATTTCAGGCTTGGTGCCTATCGTAGAAAGGGCTATCATTATTAAGGCCGCCAGCTGTCAGAGTCTTTACTGCACCAGTCAAAATGCTCAGCGGCATTTCGTCCATCTTTACCTTCCATCTTTTTCACCGTCTTCCATTCTTTCGGTATCCACAAAACAAGTATCACTTAGCATTAGGTCAATTTAAACGAATAGCTCTATCCTCTAAAACATTTCAGGCCCTTGTGCCAATAGCACAAAGAATTATAACTATGTGGAAACTGCGTGTGGTAACTGAAATATTTCACATCGAAGAGAAACGGCGAAAATCTTTAAATCTTTTGGCTTTGAGTTTCAGCTTAGCAAGCAAACGTCAATCAAACTATTTATTCCTTAGCGTTTTATGACGAGGAAACACATTAAAGAATTCGAGTTTTGAATATATGTGATAAAATGAAGATAAACTGGCGGCGAGGTCTGCAACGTAGCAATGACGGCGGTCATACATCTTCTCTGACTGACGGACAGTACCATGTACGGAAGCTTAAAGTGTCTGGACGTAAGGCGTGTAGGCTGATGTCTATGAGGTATGTATGATGGAATGATTTGGGGTGTGGGAATTCTGATTTGTATGTATATGTATGTATGTGTGAGTGTTTGTGTATACGTATATACCTGTGCGTGGACATAAAATATGTATAAACACACACACACACATACACACACATATACAAACACTTCTATATGTAGACATATACATGTATATATGTGTGTGTGTGTGAGTGAGTGTGTGTGAATGTATGTATATATGTATATATGTATGTATATAGAATATGAAGGGTTTATATCTCTAGTGATCTAAAGGAACAGGTTCGCTAGTAAGTGCTATAGTTGTTCATATATACATACATTTATGTATATATGATATATATATATATATATATATATATATATGTGTGTGTGTGTGTGTGTGTGTGTGTGTGTGTGTGTGTGTGTGTGTGTGTGTGTGTGTGTGT
>NW_026382564.1:0-384 GCF_001194135.2 Octopus bimaculoides | reverse complement strand
GGTACCCATGTTTTTTTTTTATGGGGTTTTTCCATGAACAGCCTTCGAACGTCTCCTCCCAATTGAGGATCACACATCGTTGATATTTTAAAATTTTGTTGGTCTTGATTACACACAAAACCCCCAAAACAACACACACTCACACACATACACACACACATTCTTTGTTTTGTCCTGTGCTGTCCATAATATTTTTCTTAATGTAAATCCTTGTGGTTAATAAAGAAATCATTATTTGGCAGCGCTAGGAGTACTTTAGACTTAAAAAGAACTTACCCCATTAATTCACGAGAAGTGAACAGCTGGTAAACTAATAGAACCTCCACCAACAAGCTGAGAATAATAGTAATAATAATAATAATAATAATAATAATAATAATAATA
>NW_026382563.1:0-530 GCF_001194135.2 Octopus bimaculoides | reverse complement strand
CTGGATGCCCTTCCTAACGCCAACCACTTAGAGAGTGTAGTGGGTGCTTTGTATACATTTAAATAAAATTTTATCCTTATATCAGAAGTAAATTAATTCTCAATCACTCTGGGACTAGTTAACCACATGTGTGCGTTTCCTGACTGACTACACTTGTGCCAAGGCTTGCTATGGAATTTCATTGTGGATATATTTGGGGTACTTAAATGTAGTCATGAGTTTGCATCTGCTTTTCTGTGAGTATATCTAAGTATTTCATTTATTTTCATTTTGTGTTTCTCGCTGATGAAGGAAGAATCCTTTTTGGATTAATCCAGAAATCAGAACTGATTCAGGGATAACTATATTTTTATGAATTTCTGTAAGCTTGTTTTCCTCATTTCAGCATGTGGTGTAATAATACAAGTGAAAATATTTTATGTGGTTAGACTATTGAGCCTCTATTTTTCAGCATTTTGGCAAAAACAATTTTTTTTCTTTTTGTCCATATTTATAATTGTGTGCATATAAATATATATATATATATATAT
>NW_026382562.1:0-280 GCF_001194135.2 Octopus bimaculoides | reverse complement strand
TTCTTCGTATTTTATATTGTTTTAACCTCCAACTTCTTCCTTTTTTGGACTCTCTCCTCCTAGCTCATATAAGCTAGTTATGTTTATTTAGCATTCACCCTGAATTGTGGCACGATATGGACAGATTTTGGAATACCAATGAACTTTTATGTAAATGTATCAACTTAAAGGATAAACATATTACAATGTATATTACAATGGATATTACCATGGAAAATACCAAGTGGACCCCCCCTCTTCCTCTCTCATGTTTCTCTCTCTTTTACTTTTTTCTTGGTGA
>NW_026382561.1:0-210 GCF_001194135.2 Octopus bimaculoides | reverse complement strand
GTTTAGCCCCTTGTGGGCAATAACGAAATAGGTATTTCGTCTGTCGCTACGCCGGGATCAACTTTTCCTTTCATCCTTTTGGCGTCGATAAATCAAGTACCAGCTGAATACTGGATCGATGTAATCGACTATCCCCTTTCTCCAAATTTCAGTATAAAGGATTGTTGTTATTATTATTATTATTATTTTATGTTTGACTTTTGTTTTGCA
>NW_026382560.1:0-274 GCF_001194135.2 Octopus bimaculoides | reverse complement strand
TTTGGAACTATGTATAACATTCCCTGAACTAATTTTCCTTTTCTGTTTTTTTTTCATTTTATTTATTTTATTTATTCTTTTGTTTTGTTACAGATATTGCAAGTGTAGCGTCTCTCCACTTTAATTTATTACGAGTTTGTCCAACCTAGACTATAATGTCAGCTAAAATTACCTCTTTCTCACGCAATATCTGCATATGGATGCGTGTATATGTTAGTGATTGTGCATGCATGAATGTGTGTATGTATATATATATATATATATATATATATAT
>NW_026382559.1:0-559 GCF_001194135.2 Octopus bimaculoides | reverse complement strand
TGTATGTATGTATGTATGTATGTATGTATGTATGAATATAACATTATCGAAGCAAAATTTCAAGTAACATTATTTTATTCGTGTATTTTCAATTTGTTCCTTTCACGTTTGTTTTAGATTTGTGTCCAATTCCTTTTTTCCTCGACAATATTGCAGACAATAGAACACAAAATATAAAAAAAGAATATAAACGAAAGAAATAAAATAGTCTGATCTCATTTCAAGAGATTAACGGTATTGAGTTTCAACCCATTTAGATAATCCCTTGTTTTAATACAAAGCTGGACAAAGACAAACGAAAAGATAATAAAAATAAACAGCGGCAACCGCGATGGCCACTTTTACAACGTCATGGGAGAGGTTGGTGTCCTCCACTTGGTCGATTGACCAGGCAGAAATGGTAACCAGTTCTCCTTCTAACCACACCCTACCATCATAAAAAACAAAACGGATGCATATGCATGTAGAACGAATGTATTCTTGGATGAATTAGAACAGAGATGAGAAGAACGGGTTTGGTTGGAGGTCTTATTCAAAAGCCTGGCTTGAGACTAAACAT
>NW_026382558.1:0-646 GCF_001194135.2 Octopus bimaculoides | reverse complement strand
TGGAATGGTTGAGCGTTTTCATAGGCAATTTAAGGCTGCCTTACACGCCTTGCCCAACCCGCAGTCTTGGGTTTGAATTTCTTCAAGGTCGACGCTAATGGTCGTACAGAGATTGTGTCCGTCGACGGTCTGAAAAGCGTACCTTTTCAAACACCACTGTCAACATCATTACCACCACACATACAGAACACAGTTAGCTACAGCCAGTTTTCCAGCGACGACATCACCAACCACTACCAACTACAAGCATCGCCCCCGCCCCCGACGTCGCCAGCAGCAATACGACTCAACGAACTGCCAACATCGTCAACATGATTTCTCCAAGTACACAAGCACCCAACATCAACAAGCGCGGTTTTATTTCGACTCTGTTAGAGTGGATGTTTTCCATTCACGATCAACAGACCATTCAGAATATTCAGTACCAGGTAACAGGTCTCAACTAGCATCCGATGCTCAACTACAGCTCTGCTCACTGACCACAACTTCCTGCGTATTAACATTCCAAATCTCCTTGTGTAACTTTTATAGAATATTCCGTACCAGGTAACACAAGTCCCAGCATCGACGCTCAACTACAGCTCTTCTCCTTTGAACACAACTTCCTGCGTATGGACATGCTATAATCTTGTGTAACTCTTATACG
>NW_026382557.1:0-362 GCF_001194135.2 Octopus bimaculoides | reverse complement strand
ATATATATTATATATACATATGTCGATGTCGATATTAACTTTCACTTAGATAACAAGTACTGCGCGTTTCATTTTATATCTTAGTATATGTAAATATACACATATTATAAATGTATTTATGTTAGTACATACACTATTACACATAAATACATTCCTGTATATACACACATATGTATATGTATATATCTGTATATGTATGTATATATTATATGCATGTACGTTTGTCCCTATATATGTAAGCATGTATACGTTTTTGTATATATATGTATATCTATCTAAGTATATATATGTATATTCATGTATATATATATGTATATATATGTATATATATATATGTGTGTATCTCTCTCTCTCTCTCTCTC
>NW_026382556.1:0-380 GCF_001194135.2 Octopus bimaculoides | reverse complement strand
ACGTGAAGGCCATTCAAAGTAGACCTCACACATGGTTCCAGCAAGATGGGACAACTGCTCATACTGCAAGAGAAACAATGCAGTTGCTACGGCAGTACTTTGGAGAGAGAATAATCTCCCACTATGGCAATGTCAACTGGCCTTCATGTTCCCCAGACTTGACTAGCCTGGATTTTTTCTTGTGGGGATACCTGAGAGAGAAGGTTTACATCAACAAACCAGAGACCTTGGTGTAAACTGAAGGAGAACATCAATAGAGAAATGAGAGAAGTGGGGTCTGACAGTCTTGAGGGTGTTATGGTGCAATGGCTGCCATTTAAGCGATGTCAGTTTTCATATGTGATGTAGTGGTGTTGCAAAATTTGACTTGTGCATATTAA
>NW_026382555.1:0-361 GCF_001194135.2 Octopus bimaculoides | reverse complement strand
GTGGCAGTGCTGATCACTAGTTGTGATGTGGTGGCTTCCATGCCGGGCCGGGCTCTTGAGAACAGACGTTCGTCGCTGGCTGAATTCTCTTGTCTGTTTATTTATCGTGGTGAAGCTGAGTCACCTAACAGAATCGAAGAGAGAGATGTGCCGCGGTGGTTTGGATTCGTGTACATAGAAAGTCGTGTTGACGCTGGTGGCGAAGAGGCTGCTTGGTAGTAGTCGTAGAATCGTGTTGCTGATGTGGCGATGTCTTTGATGTCGTTGGACGAAGCTGTTATTGTTGTCGCTGGAATTGTTGCTGCTGCTGTTGTCGTGTGGTACACGGAACAGTCTCTATAGAGAAACTGAACCGAGACAA
>NW_026382554.1:0-412 GCF_001194135.2 Octopus bimaculoides | reverse complement strand
ATTATTATTATTATTATTATTATTATTATTATCATTAGCAGCAGCTGTACTGTTGCATCAGAGAAGACAAATTTGCATGGGCCTCGTTCTTTGAAATGAAATCTTAATTCTTTCTATGCCTTCTTTTCATTTGGTTGCTTTTTTTTTCTTCTCCCGATTGCAATTAAGCCTCCTCGTGAAGTTGATTGGATAAAAATAGTAAACCACTTCACTTTATAAGCAGTTTACAGGTTTTACAAAAGAAGTCAGTTTAAGTCACCTCTTACAGCTTCTCTCTCTCTTTCTCTCTCTCTCTGATGTCCATCAAATGTTCTGTTCTTCCCTGACAACAATGACACTCACTTCCCTCTTTGCACTAATACAAAGTAATACATACATACATACATACATACATACATACATATATATATAT
>NW_026382553.1:0-571 GCF_001194135.2 Octopus bimaculoides | reverse complement strand
AAGAAGACAAAGAGAATTCTTTAGCACGTCTTTAATTATAAGTTATACAAGTTTCCGTACCATCTCCATTTTCAACACCATGCATTTATTTCAGTTCCGTCTATCGAATACACACGCACAAGGCTTTAGTCGACCTGTGACTAGAGTAGAAGACGCTTGCCTAAAGTGCTGCAAATGGGATTGAACCGGAAATCACGTGGCTACAAAACTAAATTCTTAATCACAAAACATGCATGTAAATTAATGAAAAATATTATCTGAATGCATTATATTTATCTGCTTCGAGATTTTTCGTGTCGAAGAAGGGAAGACAGCTGGTGATTGACTACGATTTGATATTTCACAGTGACATGCTTTAAGAGACAGTTTTACACTATCCAATTTACTGCAATTGATTTGTTTAACTACATTCGATACGATAGAATTTTCAGAAGACATTATTTCATAACCAGATATTGTGTGCGGGCTTGATACGAAAATCTCATCAATCATTCGAGCAATTATTATTAATAAGTGCTTAGCGTAGGCTTATTAATAATTGGCATGTATACATACATTTACATATATATAT
>NW_026382552.1:0-251 GCF_001194135.2 Octopus bimaculoides | reverse complement strand
CCACAACTTTCTCTCACTCTTTCTTCCTGCTTCTGTTGTACCTGCATTTCTAAGGGCAATCCTTGTCACACCTTGTGTCACGCTAAATCTCCTCTAGAACTACGTTAAGGGTATACGTGTCTGTGGAGTGCTCAGTGACTTGCACGTTAATTTCACAAGCAGGTTGTTCGGTTTATCGGAACAACGGGAACGCTCATTGTCGTAATCGACGGACTGCCAGGGGTTTTTAGTGGTGGCAGTGGGACTGATCC
>NW_026382551.1:0-267 GCF_001194135.2 Octopus bimaculoides | reverse complement strand
TACACACACGGACATACACACACAGACACGCGCACACACACACACACACATTGATGTAAATGCATAGTTCATATATGTAAATATGTTTGTGTACGTGCGTTTGAGATCTTGTGCGCGTGCGCGTGTAGCGTTTATGTGTGAAATTCATTCAAGAATTTCTATGTTTCTTCATATTGTCATTATGACGTCACAATATCGGAAATGTTTCCTCCAAGAGCTTCGTTTCAAATATTATTCAGTCTCTTTCAACCTTTCACGGTGATTAGA
>NW_026382549.1:0-317 GCF_001194135.2 Octopus bimaculoides | reverse complement strand
TTGTTTTCTTCTGCTCTAATGCTGTGTTCACATCCAATAAGTCTTCTTCCTCCTCTTTTTCTTGGTACATACAGTCTGTCTGTGTCACTTTTGGCGTGGATTTTCCCATATCTAGTCAGTAATTTCCTTGTCTTTCTGTCTAAGCTGTTTAGTTCGTCTACTGTCAATGCGATAACCCTTGCTCCATATCTAAGGAGTGAAACCACCCAGGTGTTGATAGCTTCAGTCATATTCCATCCCGTTTAATTTCAACTTAAGGATCAGTCTGTCTGCGCAAGTACTCCACCTTAAATTTTTCTGTCATTTCTTTTTCCATC
>NW_026382548.1:0-553 GCF_001194135.2 Octopus bimaculoides | reverse complement strand
GCTAAGGTGTGTTTATCCTTTTAAATAGAGTAGAGTAAGAATAAGAGTAAGGGAAAACATGAGAATACAAGTGAAGTACAGTATAGTACAATGATGTGGGCATAGCAAGGGGAAATAAGGTACAGACTTCCCATAATACAAGATCCATATTATTTCATCCAGTAGTGAGTAGGTGAATATAACCATTCTCAGGAGGAAGTTTTTCAGGAGGGATAATTTTAGGCAGTAGTTCACATTGTGTTCCTATAGAACTTAAAGTACCCCTCATACATGTGTGTGTATTCATCCAACACATTTGAATAAATAGACATACTGAAATGTTTAACGGCTGATGTCTGTCGAGTTTATATCTTCTCCATTTTCTTATTTGCTGTATAAATCAAGGGTAAACCACTCATTTACCCCTGCCCATATACAATATTCAATTGCGAGATTGCCACACAATAACTAGCACTTGGCTATGAATAATTTGGGTACACTACCAGCAGTATATTGGATAGGTACTATCTTTAGTTGATCTCTCAACCTCTAACTCACACAGATATATATATAT
>NW_026382547.1:0-264 GCF_001194135.2 Octopus bimaculoides | reverse complement strand
ATATATATATATATATATATATATATATATATATGCATGCATATACATATTAGTATGCATATGAATGTACTCACACACGTGGTAAAATATGTGTGAACGAGTGCAGCAGTATGTGTGTGTGTGCGTGTGTGTAAATATGCGGATGTGTGTTCTTTTGCAAAATGGCGGATCTTAATATTTCAAACACGTTTACTTCCCTTGTTGCATTTTTTTTTAATGTTTGCTGTTTTTGTCACAATTTTATTTTTTTGTATTGTTTTCATT
>NW_026382546.1:0-301 GCF_001194135.2 Octopus bimaculoides | reverse complement strand
CACAACATCTCACCTTTTGAGATTTTGAATTCCGAAGGAATAAAATTTTTTTTATTTATTATTATTATTTTTTAGTATCTTTTTTGCTTGGCCCTTATCTCAAGGTGTTCAGTCGGTTTCCGTTTTCTCCTGCTGGTTCTATGGGACTCCATTACTTTCGGTACTGGGACATCAAATACATCAAACAATACTTCCATAGCAATTCCTCTCCACTCTTCAGCATGTCTTTTCTTTTTTGTTGATTTATGTGTCTCTTATGTTCCCAGCATGGTCCTTTAATTTGATTACATCATACTTCCTA
>NW_026382545.1:0-334 GCF_001194135.2 Octopus bimaculoides | reverse complement strand
ATGAGAACCCAGGTTCAAAATTTCCCTAAGACACCTGATGAAGGCTGGAGCATATATCAGCCGAAAAACTGTGTTAACAACAAACAAGACGAGGACAAATATCCGTCAAATGTAAATAATGTAAATAATGTACATAATGTAAATAATTCCTCATTTCTTAACTATAGAACAGTGTTGGTGTGATCTGGCAAAAGAGACTGATAGAACACATACCAAATTGAAGTATTGGTTTCAATTCATTCGACTTAAATACTCCACAGCTGTGCCCCAGCATGGCCACCAGCTAACGACTGAAAACAAGCAAACAATAACTGATAAAAGATAGGTAAAAATA
>NW_026382544.1:0-290 GCF_001194135.2 Octopus bimaculoides | reverse complement strand
ATAGTAGAATAATAAAGAGAAAGTTCTTGGTATAGTATTATATATATTTAAAAGAATGAGTAGAGATGGCTTTTTTAAGGCGATAATTTTTATTTTAATATCAAGACTAAAATTAAAATTATTCCCTCAAAAAAGTCATCTCTGCTCATTCTTTTAAATATATATAATACTATACTAAGAACTTTCTCTTTATTATTCTACTATAAATATGTGTGTGTATGAGTGTATGTATATTTTTGTATGTATGTATGTATGTATATTTCTGTAGGTATGTATATATGTATATGTAT
>NW_026382543.1:0-319 GCF_001194135.2 Octopus bimaculoides | reverse complement strand
TATATAAATAATTTTACATATACATATATACACACATATATATATATATATGAATATCTATATGCTATACATATATTATATAATTTTTCACATACAGATACACATCCATACATACATATATATATGTATATATATATATATATATGTGTGTGTATATATATATATTTGTGTGTGTGTGTGTGTGTGTGTAAAGATAGGGATATTCTATTGACAATCCAATAATTTATTAATATTACAGTATTACATTAAATACTATGAATATAATATATAACATAGCATATATAAGTATATATGTATGTGTATATGTATTTATATATGT
>NW_026382542.1:0-655 GCF_001194135.2 Octopus bimaculoides | reverse complement strand
CTCTCTCTCTCTCTCTCTCTCTCTCTCTCTCTCTATCACTGTATCTCGTATTTATCATTATATTACAAATTCATCTCCTTTTCTGCTTCAGTATCGATTTTCTACATCTTTTTTTCCTCACATAAACACGTTCTCCTTATTCACAAACAAATACACACACTTTCTCTTTCACTCTCACTCTCTCTTCTCTCATTCACTCACTCACACATTCATTTGTCCTCACTATCAACTACGCCTCTTCCACCTCCCTCACCCCCTCACGAACACATTGTCTCCAACCTCCCCTTCTTATTACTTCCCTCCTTCTTCCTCCCGCCACCTCACTGCCATTCGTGGCCATTTTACTCATTTCGCTGACCACATGGGCCAAGTTAATTTGAAGCTTTCCTCTCAAGTTAACTTAAGAACAGAAGAAAAAAAATACATATATCAGACGATTATTAATATCTTTCGGTTACATTTCAACCAAGATGCACAATCTGAGAGAGAGTACAGGTGTCCCATCGACCGAAATATTATACACGGATCACTCCAGATACAGCGGAGACAAGCAGTGTTTTATTTATCGATATCCATTGATTAAATTCGGAAAAAGGTGGGGGTGTTCGATTGATTACACCCTTTCTCAAAATATGTACGGTTTTCTTATTGGTGG
>NW_026382541.1:0-635 GCF_001194135.2 Octopus bimaculoides | reverse complement strand
TCCGTGTGGTTTCCTAGCACCCTGATACCGTTTTAGGCCTTTTCTACTCTGATGACGTTTTTTTGTTTCCTCGTCTTTTATATCTCATATGTATTTTATCTACTAGAGCAATAGAAGACACTTCCTTCATCTTTTTCACCATCTTTTCTTTTAACTGCCCACTTCTTCCTTCGTTCGAGTTTTCATCATCCTTTTCCTCTTCTCCCTCATCATCATCATCATCATCATCACAAAATATAGCACATAATGCGAATATGTGAATTATTATGTATATACATATATTAATAGATGCATACATACACACAGACACACACACGCACATTACACATATGTATATATGTATGTATATGAATATGTGCTTCCTTAGACATATAGCTATACACAAACAGCCACACAGCACAATAGATACATTCTCGTAGACATATACATATACGTAAGTGTATATATATATATATATATACACATACACAAGTGTATATATATATATATATATATAAGTATATATACATAGAGCAAAAGAAATCAACTTCAAGAAAACCTGTATGCACAAATAGTATTAATGTTTAGACATATGGTCTCACATAGATATTTTGTGAGTGTGTTTAAATATATATACATATACCTATATATATGTA
>NW_026382540.1:0-206 GCF_001194135.2 Octopus bimaculoides | reverse complement strand
TAAATTCAGTTATGCATAATAAACACATTTTATTCCCAATATTATAGGAGCAGGCTACACCTATAATACTGTAGACTTACTTAAATTGGGATTTTTAAAGGTCTGGTAGTGTATACACACATATATATACATATATCCATATACATATATGTATATATATATATATCCATATACACATATACACATATACAGATACATACATACAT
>NW_026382539.1:0-218 GCF_001194135.2 Octopus bimaculoides | reverse complement strand
AGTCGACAACTGGGGAAGTGTTAGGCTTCTTCTGGTATTTTGTCCTGTACTTGTCTCTCGATTGGTGTTTACGTATTTTTCGCATGATGCTTATGTCTTGTAGTTGATGTGTATCTTTCACTTTTATTTAATAATTGAATGCCACGCAGCATTTCTCAACAGTAAGTTTATGTATTTATGTATCTCTCTCTCTCTCTCTCTCTCTCTCTCTCTCTCTC
>NW_026382538.1:0-262 GCF_001194135.2 Octopus bimaculoides | reverse complement strand
TATATATATATATATATACATATGTATACATATATGTGTGTATGTTTATGTATGTGTGTGTCTGTCTAAATGAACTTATATATAAATGTATATATTTGTGTATATATTCATATATATTCATATATATATATATGAATGTATATGCATGTATGTATGTACGTATGAATGTCATGTATCGATATATATATATATATGCATGAATGTATTTGCGTATGTATATATGTATATATATAAGTGCATGTATGTAACTGTGTGTTTGTGT
>NW_026382537.1:0-325 GCF_001194135.2 Octopus bimaculoides | reverse complement strand
TTTTTCTCTTAAATTTATTGTGTAGGTGAGTATGGGGTATACTTTGATTACTATAACTTCCCAGAACAATATTATTATTATGATTGGTAGATCTTTTTGTTGTGGGACACATTTTATTTATATCATTAGTTTCGCCATTACTGTCTACTAACACTGGTTTATTACTAGTGCTAGCATGTAGTCTACTATTAAGATGTACTTTATTATTTTTCTTATTAGTTAAATTTTTAGGCATATAGGGTTGCTTTTTATTTGGTCCATTACTAATACTACTGAAGTTATTAGGCTTGTTATAACATCTATGATTATTATTATTATTATTATT
>NW_026382536.1:0-387 GCF_001194135.2 Octopus bimaculoides | reverse complement strand
TAAATGCATGTATATGCATATATATAAGACACCACTTCGAGCGTGGCCGTTGCCAGTATCGCTTGACCGGCCTTCGTGCAGGTGACACGTAAAAGCACCTACTGCACTCTCTGAGTGGTTGGCGTTAGGAAGGGCATCCAGCTGTAGAAACTCTGCCAAATTTAGATTGGAGCCTGGTGTTGCCATCCGGTTCCACCAGTCCTAAGTCAAATCGTCCAACCCATGCTAGCATGGAAAGCGGACATTAAACGATGATGATGATGATGATGATGATGATTATATATATATATATACACATATACATATATATATTTATATATACATATACATATATATTTAAGGGCCTTAGAGTCAACCTAGCTAAAACCAAAGTCCTAATAAGTAGGA
>NW_026382535.1:0-367 GCF_001194135.2 Octopus bimaculoides | reverse complement strand
TTTTTTATATTTTATTTTATTTACTTTTTAATTTTTATTTTTTATTTTTTTATTTTATTTTATTTTAAGTGTTATTTTTATTTTTATTTTAAGTTTATTCTTACTTTTTTACATGAATATCTGTGTATGTCTTTTTTATGGTATTGTATTGTTCGTAACCACCAACTTAACACTACACACTGAATTGTCGCAAGGTATGGAAGGTTTTCGAAGGACCGGAGAGATTATGTCCGGGTGGACATAATACCGAAAGGATCTTCACCTCTTACATCACACATTTCTTCTTACTTCAACGTCGAGATGGTATAATTTCCTTAGAGAGAGATAATTTTTGCGGCTGAAGATGGCTTTACATTGTAGATTATAC
>NW_026382534.1:0-506 GCF_001194135.2 Octopus bimaculoides | reverse complement strand
TTAATTATG
This sequence comes from Octopus bimaculoides, assembly GCF_001194135.2. Classification (NCBI taxonomy): domain Eukaryota; kingdom Metazoa; phylum Mollusca; class Cephalopoda; order Octopoda; family Octopodidae; genus Octopus; species Octopus bimaculoides. The sequence continues at coordinate 497 of NW_026382534.1, read as the reverse complement.
ATTTTATCCAACATATTCCCCTCTCAGATTCACACGTTTATAGCAGCAATCCTTCACTCTTTCTAAGCCTTGTAAAAGAACTCGAAAAGTTGGGCGTCCAGCCAGGCCTGCTGCGATACCCTTAACAGCAGGAACTCTTTAGCATCCCCGCGTTTTCTATCAGACTCTAATGTCAAACAGTTAAATTAAGGGAACGTGAACAAACCAACACAGGATGGCAAACGGTAATGGGTGACAAACACAAAGACACACACTCACATGTATATATCTTCTACGATATATGTCCGAGATTTTGTGTTGCATGCGTCTGTCTCGGTGAGAGGACTCCTGAAGGTGAATTCCGCGGTATTACGTGTTTTAACACTACATCCACGTTAAGTTGGATATAAAGATTGCCATTCCGTATTAATTCTGCTTTCGCCCCTAATTAGTGTATATAAATAAATAAATAAATAAATATATATATATATATACAATTAAACCTTGGGAGAGGCATT
>NW_026382533.1:0-204 GCF_001194135.2 Octopus bimaculoides | reverse complement strand
ACCTCATCATGCTCATGGCCAAATCAGTGAATGATTGCTGAAAGCTATGCCCACGTAAACCCGTATTTAACTTATTTGCAGAATATACAAGTGAATGAATGTCAAGAAGATATTGAAACCAAGGAAGTCGAAGATATGAATGTCACAGAACAGCTTGGGGATCTAGTTCAAAACGGGGGCACCAGTTTTCATTTATGTTTTATG